>NC_085860.1:587500-612500 GCF_034702125.1 Engraulis encrasicolus | reverse complement strand
TTATGAATGGGCAGCATGATTTTGGAAATAAACTACTAAAATATTACACAGTGCACCTTTCAGAGGATTTCCCAGTAGTCGCACAGTTGAATTTCCACTGTACCACTACATGCACCAGTAGTCAGGACCAGAGGGCATAGCAGAGAGGCGCATGTGGCGCTATCTCCTCAGGAATCCATCCAGGCTAAACCAACTTCCCTCCCTCCGAGCTATTTACACCAAACAGTTCCTGAGGAAAGCTTAGAAAATTATACAGGATGACAACAGGCATTTAGACCACAAGTGTTTCTCACTGCCCCAGTTGGGGGAAGTGGCTTTCAGTGCACTGGATTGAAAAGAATGACGAACAAACAGGTTCTCGGTCTGAAGGGCCAGGTAATCGTGGGTCTGAACCTTTTAGGTACAGTAGGCATAAAGGTGAGAATAGGTTACTGTGTCCCTCAGGTCTTATGTATTTATTTTGTTGTGCTTGGTGCGTCTACTTTTTACCTTCGCCAAGGAGGTTATGTTTTCCGTCGCGTTGGTTTGTCTGTGCGTTTGTTTTTTCTGTCTTGTTTGTTTGTTTGTCAGCAGGATAACTCCAAAACTTATGAACGGATTTAGATGAAACTTTGTGGAGTTGTTGGAAATGACCAAAGGAACAAGTGATTACATTTTGGTGGGGATCCGGATCACAAACCGGAACCAGGATTTAAAAAAAGATTCTTCATCATTGCTAGCCTAGAAATGTAGATGCCGCTAGTGACCGCAAATTGAATTGCGGAACAGGCCGAATTTTGACATTCCAGTTTCTAACTCCACAAAAAGAAGGCAGAAAGACTTACAATAAAAATGGGTGTAACATAGAACATTTTACTATCAAACAGCTTCCTTGGGGGAGGTCTGCACTCTCTGAGTGCATTTCTAGTTTTAAAAATGTGTAGTGTGTGCTGTGTAGTTGAATAAAAGTTTTTTTTAATTTCATGTATAAATACAGGAATGTAGTAAAAAGCAGATGTCGCACAGAGTTACAACGATCCCTTTTGTTTAATCAGGCCAATATCTGTACCAATACCAAATACAGTAGCAAAGGTAGTCGTGTACTGTGACAAAAACAAGCCCCAATGTTTGCCTTTTTTCTTGTATGCATACCTGTTATGGTCATAATAAAAGTCAGCTTAAGCCCAGATAGATTTTCATTTTCTTGTTTCGCTGCCTTGGAGTCAGATTTTTTTTTTGTCCTGAGCCAGCAGAAGAGTTATTCCTGGGCACGATGTTTGTTTGTTTTTTTCTTGCCTTGGCTATTATTGGTCTGCTGGTAGACTGTTTCAGCATCGCCCACATTCCCGTAAATATTGTGGCAAACTAGCATCACAGAAGGGGTGGAAGAAAGCTGGCTGGCTTTTTTTACAGCCAAGATTCCAGCCGAGCGCATTGCTAGGCAAGGCACCGTGTGTTGCATGTTAACTTGTGTCTCGCTGCCGCTGCATGAGATCCAACACCATAAACACACATTCCCGTTGAGCTGCGGCGTTGTAATTATATATCTTGTTAATATGGGAGTCTGGGGGTTTTAAAGGCCATGACACCATTTTGGAGGGGGGGGATCAGCGTTAGTTGTTATTGGGGGCTACTGATTGGGGCCCGCCGGGGTGCCTCGCACCAGGTGACAGTTTCACAGGGCGCCCCCACCCACCCCCACTCCTGCTGGTCTGTTGAAGTCAGATGGGCCATACCTACAAAGTCATGAATAATAACCATAATAATCTCTTAATTAAAACCTTCCTGACTTTTTGACTTTGATCTCGGACAGCCCATTGAGCCTGATGTACAGTACTTGTTGAGCCTGGTGTACTGTACATAATGTGGCTGATGAGTGGGCACTTGAACGGCTTTGAGTCTGGAGCTTGTGACTGGTTGTTTTGCTGTTGTCTCTGCAGCAAATCAAGGGGACATGGACATAAACGGGCATGCATGCCACGCACTCTTCTGTACAGTCAGGATGGTGTTTTGTAGCAAGAGTCGTGCTGCTGCCGCACATGTGCAGGCTTTTGAAGGCATGAATTCTAAGTGTGTGTGTGTGTGTGTGTGTGTGTGTGTGTGTGTGTGTGTGTGTGTGTGTGTGTGTGTGTGTGTGTGTGTGTGTGTGTGTGTGTGTGTGTGTGTGTGTGTGTGTGTGTGTCAGGGAGTCCCTTGAAGTAGGTCAGTGTAACACCAGGCGCAGTGGAGAGTCAAATGACTGACTTGTGTTTTCACACACAAACACAAACACACACACACACACACACACCATGATGATGTAGATTTGCTACGTTGGGCACGGCCAGAAAATGTTCTTTGTGTAAAAGAGTGTCTGGGTCCTGTCGCAGTCGATGGGCTTATTCACTGGCAAAGAATAGACTCCTATTCCCAGCCAGCCCCCACTGGCCAGGCAGCAATGCTTTTTTACAAGACTGACCCCCCCCCGCCCCCCTCTATTATTCGTCTAATCAGTGTAATCTGATGAAGCAGCCAGCCGTTCCTCTCTGATCTTATGTCCCGTCTCTCTCCTCCACTCCCCCCTCTTATTACAGTACAGGTAGCTGATTGTCTGGGTTGGTACAATAGATGTCCACTGTCAGTCTCTGGAATATAAACTTTCTTCCGTAGTGTGAACTTGAATGCTGGGCCTGGATTTGAACCAGGGGGGCGGGGGGAGGAGGTTGTGCTGGCAAATCCCTTCAGAGGAAATTGCGGCGAGGCGTCCGCGATTTAAATGGATCAGTGAAGAATGTGTGAGCCTTACAGGATGCAGTATTGAAGCGCTATTCATAATAACACATGAAGGGGCTATATACCCTTCAATCATACTGTGCGTGCAGTGCGCATGTTGTACACTATACACGTAATGTTGCACTCGTAGTAACGTAGTGCCAATAAAAAGGCATTCTATACATGACTTCTATAAGCTATAAATGCACCATGAAATGCATGCAAACTACAATACCACAGCATAATAAATATAGAGCTGTGTGGGGCTGTGTGTGTACTGTGTACACTTCCAAGATGACTTCCCCGGGCTTAAGTAGGAACCCCTTCCGTCTCGACTTCTCTGCAAGGGGCCTGCAGCTGCTGTGCATTGGTTATTTATGAGGGCCGATGCCTCCTATGAAGTAAAGCCTTCCAGGAGAGAAAGGGGAGAGGGCAGGGTGGCCCTGTAAGAGTAGAGGCCTCCTCACCACCTGACTGACTGACTGGCTGCTGCTAAAGGTTTTTCAGCCCTTAAAGGCCCACTCACTTTCACTGGCGCTGAAAATCTGAACCTCAGACTTGGCACTAGACATCTTTTATTATGCAAAATTAAAATCTAAGTTTGCAGTAGGGTAATAATGGGACTCTTCAAGAAAATCCCTATTGGAAAACAGGCAGGAAGACGTGTCGCTTCACTGAATTTGGAAACAATACAGTGTCTCTTAAATGTTTTGAATTATGAGTTTATGCTGTGGCACATCATGATGTCAGAATTCCTTTGACTGACTTCAGTTACAATTCTGTCACGTGCCACATGCAGAAGTTCTCAGACGACACTGCAATTGTGGGGTACAGGGGACTGGTCGACGACCAGTGGGATGGAGCCAAACCAATCAGTTGTGTGGGGTTTTTCTCCATTAATGTCAGACAGGCACTCTTGATCTGGTGAGTTTTCTGCAGATTTTATTTCTGCTCCAGAAATGGAACAGGGAACGTCTTAGCGAGAGACATCCTTCTCTGAGATCTCCCGGTAAAAAGCACACTAGCCTGTGGCCTCGTTGGGTCTTTTATAGTCCTTGGCCCAACCAGCCTAGAGCCTTCTCATATGCTAATCAGCTCAATCACACCTCAACCGACAGGCCCTTACACTCAGGCACAGACTAGCCTTAACACAACTGGAACTCTCTATATAGTCACACACATATATATCCATATTCCTGCATATACATGTACATATAATAATCTGCATAAGAATCATATAAAAATAAAATTTTAACCACAGTTGCACCTGAATACCACCAAAACCAAGTAAATGGTGGTTGGCTGGTGCTTGTCTCTATTGGGGAGAGAATGTGGAGACTGTCGGCCAGCAACGGTTCTACCCATTTGGGGGTCCTAGGCAAATATAGACATGGGGCCCTTTTGAATTAAGCTTACATTCAAAGGCATTTACCATGACAGGGCTGACTGTTGGGGTGCCCCTATAGTAATGGGCAAATTTGGTGGGGCCCTAGGCAACTGCCTCGTCTGCTTATTGGTACAACCGTCTCTGCTGTCAGTTCTACTTAGGAGTGCACCTCGACAATAAACTGGACTGGTCCACAAACGAAGATGCACTCTACAGGAAGGGCCAAAGCAGGGTCTATCTCCTCACCAGCTGAGAACAGAACCCTGAACAGACTGGACTCTATTACGGACAATCAGAAACAGCCCCTTTACAAAACCTTCACTAACCAGCTGAGTCTGTTCAGCCACAGACTCTGTGCCCTCACCTGCAGGACAGACAGGCTAGGAGGTCCTTTGTGCCATGGGCCATTCAACTTTTTAACACCACACAGAAGGACACTAAAAGGACATCATCATTGTGGACTGGACGGCCTGAGATGCCAGAGCTGGCACAGTACAGAGAAACCTCCTGGGTGTGTGTGTGTGTGGGTGTGTGTATGTGTGTGTGTGTGTTAGGGCTGTGCGATATATCAAATTTATATGGTAATATTGCTGCCAAACGATATCAAATTTCATAATATCGATTTGAAGCAATATTTTTATCATTTGTCTTACTGCCAAAAGGTAGGTTACGCTAACTGCAATACATTTCCCTCCACTTAATGAGCACAGAGCAGACCTGCTACCCAACACTCATGCAGAACACCACTGTGTGTTTCTCTGTGGCCTTCCACTTACACTGCTGAAGGGAGGGAAGATTTTGAATTGTTAAGCACAATTATTTGTCTTTAGGCAAGGCAAGGCAAAGCAATTTATTTTTAAAGCGCATTTCATACATGGAATCAATTCAAGGCATGCTGTAAAAAAAGATAAAAACACTTGACAAAGGCATATAAAAGCAAAAAAGGCAAGAATAAAACAGGAAGATAAAAAGAATAACAGATAAAGAATAGTTAAAACTCTCTATAAAATAAATATTGTATAAAATCTCATGATCTCAATATTCACTGAAGTAATCGTGATATTATTTTTTCTCATAATTGAGCAGCCCTAGTGTGTGTGTGGATTTTCCAATACACTTGTACTTGCAGTGACGTGTGAGACATTTCACCCTTATCATACTCTGTACACTACCTGCTGTAGGATAATTTCACTCATTGTCTTCATGCACATTACCAGGATCTATGTTCTACTTTGAATACTACTTATGTCTTATCTCTAACTTCTACACCACAATATTAAATAATAGATGTATCTGTCAACACTCATTTCTGGTCATGTTAATCTTGTCTGCCTCAACTCGGAGTATATTTTTTGCTCATTTGTCTACCCCAACTCACAGAATATGTTTCTGCATGATTGCCTGTTTATTTTTCTGTAGTCTTTTTTCCCTCCCTGACTATTACCTGTGTTACATGTGTCTTGAAATGTCCATGTTCATGTGGGCATTATGTCTATTTATGTAAGCTACTTGGCGCCTTAATTTACCTCAGGGGATCAATAAAGTTACTCTACTCTACTCTACTTTACACATTCACTCTGTCTTATTATTTTTTTGCAAATTTTTTTTCTCACACTCTCATTCTGTGTGTGCGTGTGCGTGCGCGTGTGTGTGTTACTGTAGGTTCTGCTGGTGAGTAGTAGTCGGCACCCAGACCAGTGGATAGTCCCGGGGGGAGGAATGGAACCGGAGGAGGAGCCGTGTGGAGCAGCGGTGCGAGAGGTATATGAAGAGGTAGGCATGCCGACGCACCAACAATACACTCTTTTAGTACCGTTTTATATTGAGGCAGGCACGCTGAAGCACCAACAATACACTCATTTAGTACTGTTTTAATGTGTGTATAAAGAAATAGGCATGCCAATGCAAGCATTGTCCCTATTTTATCACTATTACAGGGGCAGCCGTGGCCTAGTGGTTAGAGAGTTGGTCTTTCAATCTAGGGGTTGCCGGTTCGAATCCTTCCTGACCTCTCCCTACATCTCCATCCATGGCTGAAGTGCCCTTGACCAAGGCACCTAACTCCACATTGCTCCAATACCCTGAAAAATAAGTTGTAAGTCGCTTTGAATAAAATGAAAGCGTCAGCTAAGTGTAATATAATAATATTTCAGTGTCTGTATGAATTAGGCACACTGATTCACAAATTGTCCTCTTTTGGTTCGGATTCATTTTCTGTACGTAGAGGTAGGCTAACCAGTGGTGTAGTCTACGTAGAACGCAGGTATACGCAGTATACCCACTTCAAAATTTAAGGGGTTTCAGTATACCCACTTAAAATGGATTGATCCATTATTTAGAATAGCACAATACATACAGTATACCTAACCCACTTCAAAAAATGCTCAAATACACAGTATACCCACCACAAAAAGTAGACTACACTACTGAGGCTAAGCTACCTCTTGCCAGATCCTCATGTATTTCTGCTCGGCTTCGTGAGCGTACACAAGTGTCTTGGAGGATCTTAAGATTTGCCCTGCTCCTGAACCACCGTGCAGCCGCATCAATCAGGATCGCAGGATTTCCAGAGATGTGATGACGCAGTCAAAGTTTAAACATAGTGAAGAAGGGAAAAATAAGTGAAATGTGACTGTTGTTTCAGACAATGGACTCACTCGTTGACATTGACTCTGCAATTTCAATTATTTTTGGATATGTGACTGGTTAAAGTAGCACCTCAATAAAACGTGTCATACAAGTGGTTTCCCCAATCACGTGCAAGGATTTTCTCAAATATAACCACGCCCTCACAGACCTATGCATATGGCATAGTTACAGATGAATGTCCGTGGAGCATGGTAGAAGCCGTTCATATACTGACAGCCAAGTAAGGGATAGGCATGACTACTTTTTGGAACTTGGATACTTGACTTGCCTACTAGACTTTATTGATGATGGATGAATAAGAACTCTTATAAACGTAGGCGTGCCGACATGTCATGTTTAGTAATACATATCATCATGTCCTGGCCTCAAATTGGCCAACAGTTTCTAATTTTAACCAAACAGAAACGGCCAAATGAACAATCAAACTCTGCTCCGGTCAAACTATGTTGCTCTCTTGTCTGTAATGATCTCTATGAGCTTTACTATCTAGTAATACAAGTAATCCACATCCCGCATAGCTTCGTCCTCAATGGTAGCAGACAACCTGTTGCAAGATTGATGTCGCCCATCATGTATATAATGGCGTCCTCTACCAGAAATGAAAATATGAATAATGGCCGTTGACACCTCCCTCACATTGCTGGCAAGATGCCTTTCTCGAAAGGGTGCGTGTGTGTGGTGTGTGCGTGGTGGTGGTGGTGGGTGGCATGGGAGGTGGTGCTTTTTTGTCATCACACATCACAAGTTACTCAACATTGGCAGGTCAGGACTATTTCTGGTCCCCAGCAGCTGGCCATGGCCCTGCGTCTCCCACCGTCCGACCACCGGCCCACCGACCGACCACCGGCCCACTGAGCCCCAGGTCACCTGACCACTCAAGTGCCTCCAGGGCAGGCTATAATAGAGAGCCACCCCCCACACACCAGGCTGTGTAAACAATTAACATTACAGTAGCCCACCTCCTCTGCACAATGGCCAACTCAAACCACGGGAGAGAGAGGGAGAGATGGAGAGAGAGAACCAAGGCCAGAGCCAAGAACAGCAGCATTTGAAAACGGGCGGTGCCTGGACTGAGCGATTAGATTGGATTTGAATTACTGTAGCTGGATCTGAGTTACCAGCTGGGCCATCTTTGTCCACAACACTGCTCTGACTTTGTAAACACTTTGTTGTTTTTTGACTTGAGGGGAGAAAAGATTACTACAACCATACAACAGCATTACTAAGACATTACAAACAATATTACAACAACATTACTAAGGCATTACAAACATTCTTATCCAACACCTTACAACATAGTCAAACAACCAACCCTATTATAGGGGGTTGTGTCTTTAAGGGGTTAATGTTCCTCCAGTGTTGGCAGGTGTACGTTGGAGGGGGGATGGTGGAGGGTGGGGCAGGGGTGGGTGTAGGGGGCGTGTGGGGTCCTCCTGGGGTAAGCAACACACATGGGGGACTCGGAAGTGGTCCAGAGGCTTATTAGAAGAGGTGCTTGAGGCGGGGGGCGCTGTGGCGCAGCGCGCTAAGTCCCCCTCATTTGGGCTTAGATTGCCCATGGGGACCCCGGTTCGGGTCCGGCCGGGGTCATATCCCTGCCCTACCCCATCTCTCTCTCACAACCGTTTCCTGTCTCTCATACTGTCCTGTCATAATAAAGGCCAAAAAGCCCCCCTAAAAAAAAGAAGAGGTGCTTGCTCCCTCTCTCCACACAGTTTCAGGATCTTAAGGGCTGAGGAGGCTGAGGAGGGGAGAGTCTGTTCCAGGGGAGTAATTTGTTGACAGCTGTGAAGCATGGCGGTGACATTTGGAGACCGTGTCCTGTTACTGCAGTCCTGGACACATCCCTGAATAGGGAGTCGGCCTGAGGAGTCAAGCTCTCTCTCTCTCTCTCTCTCTCTCTCTCTCTCTCTCTCTCTCTCTCTCTCTCTCTCTCTCTCTCTCTCTCTCTCTCTCTCTCTCTCTCTCTCTCTCTCTCTCTCCACCCTTCTTTCACATACACAAACATCGTCTTTCACACACACTTTGTCAGACACACACTTGTGGAGGAGCCTTTTCAACTCCAGCGGAGAAGAATTTCCGAAGTTCTCCTCCCCCCCTTACAGGCTATTGGACAGGTGTGTGTGTGTGTGTGTGTGTGTGTGTGTATACCAGTGGAAAGGTCTGCTATGTGCCTCAGTCAATACGTCAGTGGTTTGGGGAGGTGGCAGGCAGGCAGGCAGGGCCTAAAAGCAGGTGTGATGAATAATGATGCTCAGGACATATCTGGCTATATAAAGAGCAGCTAAGTCAGGCCTGTTGAAAGCTGGGGAAGTTGCCCTTGATAACATGTTTAGCTCGTCCGCTGATAAATGCTAAGATGACAAAATTGGTGTTAGGGATGCAAGTTTTTCTAGGATTTCAAGTTAATGTTTTTAGACTACATTGTTGTTATATTATTTACCACATTCCCCTGTCAGTTGCGGACAGGTGAAGTGACCCCCCCCCCCATCTGCCATATTCCCAAATTTGGCTAGCACATTTTACCGTATGAAAATTACACATGCAAACACATGCACACATGCAGAAGCAGGCCTTGTGGTTTTGCTGCCTGTAACCCAAACCGCTGTGCTCCCACGGGGAAGATCGTAAAAGTGTGAATGAATTAGACCATCACAAGACTGGCATGGAGTGGTAAGGCAAGGTCTGTGGCCAATGGGATCTAGCCATTAGACTGTGGCCCTCTGCCAGACATGGCAACCACACAGAGGGTGGAGTGGAGGGGTGAAGGGCCGGGGGGTGAAATGGGGGTGGGGGGTGTTGGACAAGCGGCAGAAGTTGTTTCTGAAAGCGTACGATCATGATCAAGGCAGTATTCTGGAGTCGGGGTGGTTGGATAGGAAGCAAAGGCAGAAGGGTCTCTGAAAATTAATGTTTGAGACCGAGGAAATATTTTGCATCACGTTTCTGTCTCTTTTTTTCTCTCTTTTTTTTTTTTTTGAAGGACCCACTCTCCCCTCTCTCATCACCTCCCTCCAAGTCCCCTGGCCTGCCAGCTACCACCCCTTTCCATCCAGCCAGCCAGCCAGCTCCCCCAAGCAGATGAGATGAGCCTCCCTTCCTCTAGCATAGCCGATAAGCCCTGCGCCATATTTTATACCCCTCACCTAACTCACAAGGAGCTGAAAGGTCAAACAGGCCCTCGGATCAGGCCTGCTGCTGATCTACCGGCAATGCTGTAATATTCGACTCGAACCACACTATTATCGGCTCAATTCTCGGCTGAAATCCCCTCCAAGGTAGATCATTGCCTCCCCTAAGAGCATTGCAAGCGATAGTTGGCCTAGTGTCCTTTGTGATGTTGGAAAAGAGATTTTTTTTCCTGAGTGTGTCCAGAGTGCCCGATTGTAGATTGTAGAAATCCAACATGTTTGAAATTTACGGCTTAAAATTGGATGTTGAGTAGATTGTTTGCGATTGGAGACAATGTTGTTGGTTCCAAATCTCTTCATGTGTGCAACACAACCCGACGTCAAAATCGGATAAACCGTTTGAGGCCAGCTTAAAGTCTGCTGAACATGCTGTAAGACTGCATAACTTGTGACTAGCGACTGAGCCTACTAGCCTACACTGATGGTTCCCTGAGAAGTGGAGATGAGGTGGGTGGTCATGGCGGTTTGGTGTAGCGTTGCTGTGACGACGAATAGGTTTGGATATCTGCTGAGGAATGTGGCAATGCATGGCTGTGAGGGTGGCAAGGGGGGTGAGGGGGGAGGCAGATTGCCTCTCCTCTCCTCTTTATTTCTCCCCTCCCCTCTTCTCCCTCTCGGCGTCCTGGTGTCACCCGAACAGCTCCCTAGTGGGATCTGCAAGAGGGTGAGTGACTCTTGCGTGCGTGCGTGCGTGTTCTTGCTTGCTCCCGCCTGCTCGCCCGCCGGCTAGGCCCAGAGAGACATCCTGTTCCCCTGCAGGTGTGTGTTTCACCCACTCTGGCTGTGCTGCCCCGCGTTCGTGTTGTGGAAACACACCACTGTCAGGAACACTCAAGTCTTGGCTCAGCTGCAGTCTGCACGCGTGTGCGTACGTGTGTGCGTGTCTGTATGTATGTGTATGTGTGTGTGTGCGCGTGCGTGTGTGTGATGGTGGATTCCAGAGGATTGGCTGCTTCTCAGTTTGAGAGTTTGGTCATCCCCTTGTCAAGCTAGTGAGATCAGAGCGGGTGGCGGGAGTAGAGGTGCTTGGTGTGGTAGCCAGTACCGCTGGTCCATTTCATACTCTACCGTACGCTGGCCAATGTTCTGTTCTGTCGAAACACCCTGCGTCATCTAAATGACCTACTGTACTAGTAGCCTGTTAATATAGCCCTAACCCTAACCACTGTCCCAGGAGCAATTTGTAGCTCTGCTCGACAAGTTCTGTAGGTCATGGGGACAGGATTGGGGGGGTCAAAAGATGTAACAAGAGCCATCCATTATATAGACCATTATATAGAAGACCAAACGAAATTCTGCATTTAGCTTTAAATTAACGTTTTTCCTAGGACAATATTTGTTTTCCTCCTCACATTGTCTTTGCCTTGCAAGACATAAATGAGGTATGAGATGTCAGGGGACATTAACCAGCAATAAGAAATAATGTGTGAATAATGATTTTTACATTTCGAGTAGACTGAGAGGAAACTGACCTGCAAATTGGCAAATGAGTGTTTTGGACCTACAGTAATCTGATTTCATCCAATGTACTCTTGGGAGAAACAAAAATCATACCACATTACAATGTCACGTCATTTAATTTCTTTAATTTATTGTTTTACAATGGATCATAGCACACATATTTAGAGTTATCTGGTTTAATTGCTTGCCTTGTAATACATTTATAATCTATCCAGTGTCAACAAGCTTGCTGTGAACCCAGAAATATTCATTTCACAAGACGGTTTGTTTGTCAGTCTGTTGAGATGATTAATGTTGACAAGATTTTATCTTATAATGATCTCTTCTGGCTAAAAAAGCAATCACAAATCCCCCCCACCTACACAGTACACACACACACACACACACACACACACACACACACACACACACACACACACACACACACACACACACACACACACACACACACACACACACACACACACACACACACACACACACACACACACACACACACACACACACACACACACACACACAATGGCACAGTATATTCACTAATGCCATCATTTCTTTTATGTGGTCTTGTGACTATGTTCATAAATCACAACAGAAACATCATCATTCACCCAAACATCTAGTGTAAATCTAGTTTATGATTGCTGGTGCCAACTTCTTGCCCATCTCGTTGTAAAATGACCCAGTCGTGGATTGAAGAGGATTGGGGGTGCTAAGTGCTTTTCCGAGGCAGGATGTCTTACTGGTTGATCTATGTTTGTGTCCAACAGGCAGGAGTGAGAGGCACCCTGGGAAGACTCTTGGGGGTGTTTGAGGCAAGTCTTGTGATCCAGATTAAGTTACCTTACTTGCATAACAATAACACAGTATTAAATTAGAAACACTGTATTTGTGGTGAGGTTTCTTTGTGTTACACTTACTGACTGTTTTGAAAATGTTATTGCCTATGTAATTAGGATTTACAGTAATTGTTATATTGTTTGTATAGTGTGTGTGTGTGTGTGTGTGTGTGTGTGTGTGTGTGTGTGTGTGTGTGTGTGTGTGTGTGTGTGTGTGTGTGTGTGTGTGTGTGTGTGTGTGTGTGTGTGTGTGTGTGTGTGTGTGTGTGTGTGTGTGTGTGTGTGTGAACTGCACCATACAAAGTGTACAATTTCACTTCATGTCTTTTGTTTTCCACAGCAGAATCAGGACAGCAAACACAGGACGTATGTTTACATCCTCACCGTCACCGAGACGCTAGAGGACTGGGAAGACTCCGTCAATATCGGTAATTACCCGACCGCCTGACATTTACCCGCGTCTGACAGCCCTTCGCCACATTTTATATCATGAAGCAACAGTTGGGAAGATAGTCACATACAAACAATTTATCTTTTGCTTCGCGTTTTTTTGACAGGCAAGGAAAAAAAATGGCAGGGACAATCGTACCGAGCAGACAAGGAATGATGGATAATTCTAGGATTTGGATGAAAACTGAACACTGGCAATAATCTTTTTTTTGTTTTTGTTGTGCTTGAGGTGAGGTGGAGAGACTGTCTTGAGGTCTCAGTCATAAAACGCCACGCGTCTGACGCATAGACTGCCTGAAACAAGGCCAAAGAACTGACAGTGGTTGGTTATCCCTCAAAGTATGAGCGTTTGAGTTTCAGGTTGCGGTTTTGTCATCTGTTGTGATTTGGGCTTGGATGAGAACATGGCAACTAACCCTAGAGATGATGTACGGAATACTTGTCGAATTTTTCGCAGTTGTTAAAGAGTTTTTAAAATAGACACTGACAGGAGGGCATGTAACTCCATACTGAGACTATTTGTAGATGGTGTGGAAGGAAAAAAACTGGTAATCCTTCACTCCTCTTGCTTGTATAAATAGACATGAGTTTGTTCATGGGGGAGATGGGAGGGTGTGTTGGTCGTTTGCTAGTTATGGTTTGTTTTTAAAACAAATTGTTTATAGATACAAAAGTGTGTTGTATTAAAGTAAAGGAAAAGAGATGATGATAACATTTATATGTCAACATTACTCTGATGGATGGTGATGTGAAGGTCATTTGGTCATTTCTGATGAATGTGATTATGCTCCTATAAGATGCTTGAGTATGCGAAAGACTGAGTGAATCCAGTGTGGATCTTTCCTGTATATCACCGTCTTACCAAGACCTGAAACCTTTTGACATATTCAAGAACAGATGAAGCTTTTTCATCCAGCTGTTCAAGGAAGTTCATAAAGTTCAATCTATGACATTACATAACTCTTCATTATACGAGCCACTATAAATCGGAGTTATACTCAAAGTATACAGGTACATGTAATTGCATTGAGGAGTTAGGCTTTCCCTCTGTTGCCTGTATGTACCGCTAGGTGGCAGTAATGAGTCCAGTACTCATAGCCCTACCTGGCGTCCTCCTAAAACCATGAGGTGGCTATACACTCATCATGCGGTTCCTCTATGATGTGTTCAATCACTGGACTGGGTTTCTGACGTGAAGAATGATTACAGGACGATTCATATCTGATAAATGACAGGACAAGGCCAAAGACAGGACAAGACCCATTAGTTAAATCTCAGTTGCAGTTTGCACAATATTTTTTATTAGATGTACTTAAGGTCATATACAGACCAGGGTTTGACATTAACTTTTTCACTTGCCGGCCACCGTGGCTAGTGGTTTTCCCGAGTCACTAGCCATCCAGCTATTCTACTAGCCACAAATTAGATTTTTTTTATCATGACGCTGTACATCTAACCTCAGAAGATGAGGTGCTTAAAGCAAGAAGATGAGTGCATGGGTGGAAAGTGGGAGTGCATGAGTGCATCGTGTAAATAAAACAAACAAGAAGAGACAGAGTTTTTGTTGAACTTAGTTCAAACAATTGATACACAAGGGGCAAAGTGCAGCATACGCTATTCTGATGTCATACCATAGAATAAGCTACCAGTGCCAAATTGGCTAGTGACACTGAAATTGTTACTAGCCACAGCCAAGTTTTACCAGCATTTGGCTGGTTGGCAGGTGCCAGTGTCAAGCCCTGATACAGACACTGAATTCATTCCAATATGCAACCTTGCGTCCTCCACTTCTGCTTGTGGCCTCACGTTTTGCTGATGCCCCGCCTCTGTGGGGAAAACAAATAAGTTTCCCTGCTATCAGCCTAGCCAAAACAATTTTTGGGGGACTATTCTTCATTCACCATCCAGTTTGCAAATGAGAAAGTGACTTTAGAATTTAACTTTTGCGAGATATTTAAATATAATGCTTTTTTCATTGATGTCATCATGACATATTACTTCCTGGTACGAGGCCACAAGCACAAGTAGAGGGCGTAAGGTCGCATATTGGAATTCACACACAATCTCCTCTGTTACATCAGAACTCATGCTACATTTGCCAACGTTGGTTAGACATTGGTCCCTTTCTCTTTAAATGATGTGTCACAAATGACTGTTGCAAAGACATTAAAGATTGATATACAAAGGTGTTTATTTATCACTTGCATAGAAATATGGTAAAGTATGGCATGCCGTTAAATTGCATATTTCTGCCATGATGGCCATTAAATTGATGACCTCTTTAACCTTAGCTACGTTCCCTCTGTCTTGAGCAAGGCACCTAACCCCCAAATTGTTCCAGGGACTGTAACTAATACCTAGTCAGAACTGTAAGTTGCTTTGGATAAAAGTGTTTGCTAAGTGTAATGTATCGTAACGTAATGTAATGTGTCCTTGACAGGCCGCAAGAGGAAGTGGTTCAAAATTGACGAGGCGATCCGTGTGCTGCAGTGCCACAAGCCAGTGCATGCCGACTACCTCCGCAAGCTCAAGGCCAACTGTGGCCCCTCCAATGGCAACGCACCGGAGACGGTCGTACCCGAAGATAACGCCCCCCACCGAGTGCCCCCCTCACAGGACTGCAGCCAGCCTCATGTGCAGAGATAGGGTTCAGTGCCTCCACTCAGGGCTGGGGGGGGATTGCCAAAAACACACTACACAACTGGAGCACTCTGCAGAGTTAAAGACTGAACAAAAAACATGAGAGACTTTTGAGACTTTTTACGTAAAACCTGCATGACGGGCTTCATTGTTTACTGTTTTAAATATGTTTTTTAAACTTTGAGAAAACCAAAGGATGAATTTTAAGCAGAGTTTTAAGAAGGCCTTTCGCTTGGCCTCTGAATGGCTGATTTCTCAACGTCTGTGACTTTGAGGTCTTTGTTTTTTTTTTTTTTTTTAATCCTCAAGCCAAACAAAGATGTTGATGAGGATATGGCCTTAATGCAATTCACAGGTGAGGCTAAGTTGCTTTGGTACCTTTTTAGAGAAAGTGAAAAAGTAATTGCTGCAACATGCAGTAAGCAGAACACATGCTGTATTGATATACTTTTAGGAGCTGGTGAGTACTCTTTTAATGGTTTGACTATATATGAAAGAAAAGTGTACCACTGTAGGATTGTGAAAGATATTATTGCATTGCAATTCAATGGAAGCTCAGAGAAAGTGTGGCAAAATGTGATGGTTGAAGTGCTGTAGCAGTTTGGAATGCATACTGTTTATCTGTGAATAACAGTGTTGGATGTCAGTGAAGTGTTAGCTTTTGCTATGTAAGTAATACTTCGTCTGATAGTCTCTAATGCATGTGAAAATAAAATTATGATAGCTTTTTCTAAAAAAAAAAAAAACCCTCCATATTATTTTAAAGTTTTTTTTAAAGGCCTTATGAATGTTGGCATTTCTTACAAATCTACTTACATGGCGATGAAAAGGAAATTATGGCGACGTTTTTATTTTTATTAAACGCCAAAAGGTTATGCTATTCATGTTATGCTCTCCAATGGCTAAAGGTTCATTTGGACTATGTGGACTGACAAACTATAGATGTGTATGGGCCTTACTGCAGGGATTACATGGTTTTGAAATCACAAACAACTGAATGGGCAGGCCTCAAAAAAGTCTGTAGTAGCCAACCTTCACCAGACTTGGATCATGGTGCTTTATTGTTTCTATGGCTAATATTGTATGGATAATACACATCCTAATTACAGCTGTTAAGAGGTGTCTGAAAGATGAGTTAATTGTATATGTTGCCATTAACTTGCTATTTAAGAAATGGCCTATTGTCCAACAATATCGTCTTAAACTGATTCACTCACAACCAAGGGCTGAGTTGCGTTGGGGGGGGGGGATGAATGTTGGCTGTACAAGCATGTCAATAAGGTATGAAGAAATGTGTCATGGTGATTAACATCTGGTCATTGGTGTCCTAACATGATCTTGGAATCATTTTTGTGGGAGCATGCATATGAGGAAATGACTGCGTGTGAAGGCTACGGAATATAGTACTTGTTCACACAGGCCTACTGCAGTCAAACCTGTAGACCCAGTGCTTGTGTTGCAGGCCTTACATTAAGAAGAAGAACTATCATCTTTGACAAACAGTGTTGAATATGCAGTCATTTCTAGAATGGAAACATTTCTAATGCACAATAAAACCTATTAAGTCTTCCTTTTTTCCACCAAACTATCCACCAGCAAACTAGGTGTCCTTGGTGAATGTGTCTTCAAATCTTTCAAATGTAATGTCAATTGTGTGCAAAATGGCATATTCACACAAGGGCTGTATTCACTTAGTCCTGGCCAATGGTTCTACAAATCGAAAGTGAAAGTCTTTAGTGGGCCAAACGTGTTAATCAACATACAAACTCGATTTAAGTCCCTTGGTTAAGCATTTATCTCCTTCAGTTTTGTAATGATCTCTTAAAGGTTTTGTGATCAACTTGTGTTAATCAAGAGGTTTGTTTAATCTGTAAACTTGAGCAATGTTTAAACCCCGCCCGCCTCAAGGACAGCCCCGCCTACCAGTGCTGCTGAAGCTGTCGCAAGTGGACTGGTCAGGTGTTTCGGAAACCGAACATCAGGAAAAGTTTTATCGAAGGTGCCAGATATTTTGGTAAATAAAGACCGACCACAATCATGCTCAGACGGATATTACAAATGGTAAGTCTTCCGCACGCGGTCGACAGGGGCTGTCTCAATGTTTTGGCCATGCTGTGTTTGGATTCATTAGGCTTTCCTTTAGCAGGCCCGACGCTACCCTTCCCCGGCTTCAGTTTAGCTTCAATCAGATAGAGGTGAAGAAGTACACATGCTCATAGACAAGATGCAAACACGAATGTCCCAGCGTACGAACATTTATGAGGCCTGACACAAGGGGGTGATTGTTGTAATTCGCATGGTTGTGTTTGAATTGGACCAAGGTGGGTGGGACATCAGCTAAGTGTTAGCCATCTGGCTAAGTGGCACCCCCGCCTCTATTCACATGTCAAGGCGCTGTTGTAAACACCAAACTGCACCTAGAGCTAGCTAGCTGTTAGCTAGAGCGTAGCTCACCTGACGGCAACACACACAAACTGCTCCCCGTTTGCTCGTGTCTTGCCCTTGTAGTGCAGCGTTAAGCATCCACAAGACCTCGTGACTACATTTCAGCATACTGAATTGCCCGGTAGTCCAACACAGCAACGACGTGTGCTAGCGTCATGGTGTGAGAGTAGGGGTGCAGACATAGATCAGCTAAACGTCAGCTAAACACTGAAGGCTAATAGTATTGCAGCTAATGGTGGAGGGGAGAATATCAGCCTCCGACACATCCTATATTTTGAAAGCTTTCAGTCCATGTCTCGCTTGTAGACCAATTTGCTTTTGATTATTACATATAAGAGCAGTGTAACTTGCTACCACAACTGCTCACCTAGTCTTAGCCTCTTGGGGAATGATGTAAACACTAAACAGATGTAAAATACATGCAACTCAGCTCTATTGGCTCTATGTGACAGAGTTGAAGACGGCAACCACACTAATTCATCCAATGGGGAAAACCTTTGGTGGGTTTTTGTCATGATTGTAGGCCAGTCTTTATTCTCCACTACAACTTCCCTTTGTCCATTCTGAACTGCCCACTGTTTCCAAAGGCACGATGCCATACACTTCCACTACAACAAAGAACTTCAGAATGTCTGTCCTCTCGAGTTAGTGATGACAAATGACCTCACATTTAGAGTGGTTTTGCCTTGATAAAACGATAAGCACCAGCAAAATATCAAAAGACGAATACTGTTTAATGTGCAGTGCAACCAAATGGAAGAAAGGCATCATCAAGACCTGGTGCCAGCATATTCAACAGGTGGTTTTTTGAGATGTCCTTTAAGTAGGTCTAGTTCTACCTGCCTCATATGTATTTGTAAGAACACTGCAGTTGGAAGGATGTAAAGCGATATCCATAATTGTGCAGTGAAAAGGCTGGGATGACTGGGTCACCAAGATTATTCTTCACATTCTCTTTTGTTGGATGTCTGGTATTAATCAAAACCTATTTGAATTTTAACAAATGATTCATAAGTGAAAATTGAAGTGAAAAAAAAGCGTGGCGCAGTAGACCCCTTTGGCTCCTTTGATCGAGCTGTGATTTCATTTCCCCACAGTGGTAAAAGGTTGATTGATTCATTACATGGCATATGTATTGTCTCTTGAGTTGGGATTAGTTGCAGTTTGGGAAGAGGAAGCTAACTAGCTAGTTTTACTACTGCAATACAGCACTATGTGTGTTCTGCCTGACCTCAGGTAACCCTATGTGTTGGCCAGTCAGTACAAGCACAAACTTGCACTTCCCATGCCAGTCTCACACAAGCCTGGGATTTTATCAGTGAAAAATTGGTTTCGAATTCCCATGTCAGGAATGGGACTATTTTCTTTGAATTCTTAAAGGTGCGTTGTGTAGGATGGTGGCCAGAATAGGTATTGCAATGTTACTGGTCATTGAACCTGTGCTGTCTATTGCCATTTGCCAAACTTGATCTTTGAATGAATATTTTTTTTTTTGCAGTGCAGCTAAAATGTCTATTTCTGGAAGTTCAAAATAGAAGATCCAACTTTTCATGTATGAAAAGTGCAATTTTCCCAGTCATAATGAATACTTAGAATTTGATGGCGGTGGTCAGTATTTGTGTATGGGAAGCATGAATTCTGGAAATAAACTGTGAAAAATATTACACTGTGTACCCTTTAACTTAAAATGTACTTTTGCTCTCCAGTTGAAAGTACCTCAGGCGTTGGCAGCGAAGTTAGTTTGACGACAAAGTAATGTTCAACTTCTCTTGAGACTTGGGAAGGGTTGTTTGTGTACATGTGTACACAACTTCTATCACTGAGGGAAGTTTGGGAAGTGCATGTCACATGCAGCATGTACAGTATATGTCTATGTTGACATGTGTGACCAGGGATAAAGACAGTAGAGAGGATGATTCTCAAAGTGAACTGTGCTGCCCTTTGAAGTGCCACAACCTTGTAGTCGTACACTCACAAAACGAGGCTCAAAGCCTCACAAGCATCTCAAACAGTTAACTTATGAATGTAACATGATTGGAAGCGTGGAAGTGAACGTTATAACAGTTCCGTTCTGGCCAATAAACACACTTGTTTTCCACTGAATTTAAACCGTAAACATGATTGTTTGGCTGTATTTCTGAAAAGGTGATATTTGAAAAGAACAACAAAACTATGCAAATAGTAGTTCATATCAGTTCATAGCCAAAAGCTGTGAAACGCAACACAAACATAATGAGCACAAAACAATGACCAAGTTCTGTTGAGTTATTTTAAGCTATTTACATCTGGGAAATAACAGCATAGCGTACATATTGTGCAGGGATGCAGCAAGTGCAGCCTTTGGAAATTCTATGAATCAAGAGCGTGTCACTTGGTAGATTTTGAAGCATACTTAACTTTGGAACAGTACTTGTGAGACGTGATGCCGTGAAATCCTCGAAAAATGGCCGTTACTCATCCTAGCAAGGTCAGGACACTTCACATAGAGAGAGTCAGAGAGAGAGAGCGTAAGCCCTTTTTGGGAAAAAGTGCCCTCTCCCTATTAAAACCTGAATATCTCAGCCTCCGAAGCACATACAAACATGAAAATAAGTTGCATTTAAAAGCTAGAACCTTAATTTTGCACTAGAATGTGTTCGTTCAGTTCTAACATACACACATTTTTAATAAAGCAGCTAAAATCTCAAGAACCTAAATGCAGCGTATATGTCGCTCCAGGACACAATGGGTTAAGGTGAAAGGACTAAGTTAGTCTTCATCTCAGGGCCTGACCTAACCCACCAGCCTTTAAAACAGTAGCGTAGCTGCCAGTAGCTCATTAACGTGGCCTGTCAGATTCACTCCCTCTCCCTACACCACTCTCTAATCTCTAAACCTTAAATCAAGCGGTATGTGCTCTGTGGTTAGGTTACACACTGGGCAAGTTTTTTGGAACTTGTTGTTTAAGGAATATATTAAGAACACTATTTTGTAAGGTAATTTTGAACATACTAAATGAAAAAAAACATGATATGAACTCAACGAACAATGCACATGATGTAGGGTAGAACTTTATTGGGAACTTGATGAATTGGTCTTTTCATTTTGAAAATAATCCAAACCACAGAAAGTAAATTTACAAAATTGTTTAGCAATGGGTTATTGTTTATGGTAGTTTAAATGGGAAGTGGTAATACTGTCTTGTAGGGCTGCACAATTAATCGAAAATAATCGAAAATCGTGATAAAATTGTGATTTTAATCGTGATTTAATCATGGCAATAGTGACCTACCTTTCAGAGCGTCCTTGAAGCCAGAACATACTGACAGGCAGGTGTTTCTGGCCAGAAATCTGTCCACATAAGTTTCATGCTATTGCCTTTTACATTATTATTACAATTCATTTTATTTTGCTCATTCCTTAACTTATATAATTCATTCTTGGTTGTATTTCATTTTTTTATAATTTTAAAAAATCTGCTAAAAATCAATAATCGTATAATCATAATCAATAATCATGATGGCGATTTTGACCCAAATAATCATGATTAATCATTTTTTCCACAATCGTGCAGCCCTACTGTCTTGACTCTTGTGTTGTATTGTGAAATGATGTGTGTGTTTGCAGACTCCTGGGAAGGGAGGCTCCCAGAGCTCTGAGTCAGACCCTCCCTCTGCTGACCTCAACAGCGAGCAGACGTCTGAGGTGAGCTGACCTTTGACCCTTACAGAAACATCAGATGACACAGTGGGTACACGTCAAACTACTACCTCCAATCCTTTCCTGTCGTTAATGGTGGTGTCGTTAATGGTGATTCGAAGCTCATGATCGATTTATTCAATATCTCCCAAAAGACAAAATTCTAAAGTCCTTCTCTCATTTGCAATCAGGATTTTGAATGGGGAAAGACCTAAACAAAAGTTGCTCTGCCTGGACTGACAGCGGGGAAACTTTATTGTTTTTTTTTACGGAGACGGGGTGACATTGAGGCAATAGGTCACAAGCAAAAGGAGAGGAGGATAGGTATAAGATTGTAATGGACCCACAGTCACCTCTGAGATGGGTGTAATAAAGTCACTTGTTGGTACTAAACACCAAAGTCACAAGTTTGGACCAAGTAAAAAAAGAAAAAGCTGCAGTGTGCTCAAGCCTCTCCTTTTCATTGTCACTGTCCTGCTGTGAGGCACCTGCCAGCTGGATGATGCCAAGACTTCCATCCTAACCATGGGTGTAATAAGGCTCAGAATGGGCTGACTGTTTCTGTATGGCAGAGCTCTAAAACTGTTGCTGAATTGAGTCAAGTCAAGTCAGCTTTTATTGTTAGTTTCTTCATATGCACAGCTCATATACGGAAATTGAAATGACTTTGTTGTACTGTATGGAAATTGTAAATGTAAATTGTTGACTTTGTGGGGTTGTGTTGGTGAAGCCCATATAACCCTCTGAGGTGGAAATGTATGTGAACTTTCACCAACTGTTGACAAAAAAAGAAATTGTAGCACCTATCAGCCCCTCAATAGTAAAATTATTATGCTATGTAAAAACTCCACCATCTTACTAGTATTTGCGTAGTGACCGGTGTAGTGCAACCTTCCACCCCATGGTTGCTCCCCATCTTAAACAGTCATGGTTGTGTTGTTTTGCAGGGTTTCATATGCCCCCAGTGCATGAAGTCCCATAACTCTGCAGAGGAGTTGTTCAAGCACTATGAGGTGTACCACGAGACCGCCGATCAGCCCTCGCCCTGGGCTGCTGGAAGGTTGGATCCCTGCTGCTCTTACAGAACACTGGCATTGCCTGGTTGTCATATGCATCCAAAGAGTTCAGTTATAAGCTATTGGCCTCCTTCTTGGAGCTTGAAAGGAGCTTGTTTTATTACTCAACTGTTTGGGCAGCCTAGTGGTTAGAGAGTTGGTCTTTCAATGTAGGGGTTGCAGGTTCGAATCCCCCCTGACCACTCCCTACATCTCCATCTATGGCTAAAGTGCCCTTGAGCAAGGCACCTAACCCGACATTGCTCCAGGGACTGTAACCAATACCCTGAATAATAATAACTAAGTCGCTTTGAATAAATGAAAGCGTCTAAGTGCAATGTAATGTAATGTAATGTAAAACCAGCAGCTGCTTGCAACTGAACTCTTTGGATATCCTGGATTAATGGAGTCTTCACACAGACACAATGTACAGTACATGCCCTGCCCTTTTATTAAATATTACATGCTGTTACTTAGTTACAACTTAACTACCGCTATCTACAGCCTTGTAGTGTGTATATGTTGGCTGCTCTGAAGGACCTGTCTCTTGTTTTTTTTTTTGTAAATGATAAATGGACTGCATTTATATAGCGCTTTCCCACTCCTTCGAGCCCTCAAAGCATTTTACATGCATGTCTCACATTTACCCATTCACACTCCTGTTCACACACTGGTTGCTTCCATGCCGGGTACCACCCTGCCACCAGGAGCAACTTGGGGTTAAGAATCTTGCTCAAGGACGCATCGATGGTTGTTAGGCGGAGCAGGACTGCAACCTTCTGGTTGCCGAACAGGCTCCTCTACCAACTGAGCCGCCATTGCCCCCAGTTGTGGCTGTTAAGAGTTCTCCTAAGCAATCCTTTCATGAACACTTGTCTGTTTTACCTCCAGGGAAGATCTCAACCTGCTCAGACAAGAGGTGAATGACCTGCAAGCTTCACTGAAGGTGAGCCGTGACATAACAGTCATCTGTTTTGCTAAAGGATAGGTATAGGAATATGTCTGTATTTCAGTCCTTATACCTGTAATCTTCAGATTTCACTAATTACTGACTCAATCTGTGGTGATGTGTGTGCTCTCTTCAATCAGCTGGTTTGGAGATATTTCTGTTAATCAAATATAGGTGGAGTATATTTTCTTAAGGTTATATTAATGCCTCTGCCTGTGCAGTTCCTGTTTTGTGGTTCTTGTGGAAGACCCACTCTCGCACGATGTGTCCAACGCTACACGTGTTGCGTAGCTTTTCAAATTGATTGCTGAAAGAGCAGCCATATCTCAATGGTTAGAGCGCTGGCTGTTAGATCAGAGGGTTGTGGGTTCAAATCCCACCCATACCAGCACGTTCATAATGGCTGAAGTGCCCTTGAGCAAGGCACCTAACCCCACATTGCTCCAGGTCCAGTAACCAATACCCTGCACCTAAAATAACTGTAGTCACTTTGAATTAAAAAATGAAATGTAAAGTTATGTAAAACACTCACACCCACTTGAACATCACAAGCCTCCCAAAGCCCCCTTGACCTCATCATAAGCCTGACAACGCCCCACTTAGTATTAAAAATTTAAATGGACTAATGCCCCCCAATGGCAACTAAGCACTGCCCCCTCTCAACTGTATCCTTCTCAACGCCCCCTTGGGCTCCCTAACACCACCTGGAGGGCTGTACCGCCCCCGTTGAGGAACACTACTTTAAATGAACAGCCTGTCTGTAAGGAAAGCCCCTCCTTTCTCTGTCACTGTCCACAGCGCCGCTCCGCTACGGCTCTGACCGTCTCTCTCTCAGTCTCTCCCTCATCTGTCGCCTTTTAGTGCTTCAGCGACTACTAGGCTATCAAACTAATCAACTGGCTGTCAATTACAACTTTAGAAACAATAACCCTGATTATATTTGTGCTGACAACGTGAAGTTGGTGCGTGCTGACCGAGGTAACTACAGTCTATAACTCAAAATGGCTAAATAGTGAAGACTAGTCAATCGCAAATTACATTGAAATTGAAAACACAGTGTGTCTGTGAGCATCACGGAGGAATGCCCCTATGCCCCCATAGATTGTAGAATTTTCACAGTCCACTCTCCCTCTCTCTCCCTCTTCTGCCGTTTGGTGTTGCAGCGACTACAAACTAATGGACTGGCGGTCAATTACAACTTTAAAAACAATAAGATTGATATGTTTGTGTTGGCAACGTTTTGTTGTTGCGTGCTGACTACGGCAACTTCCATACAGGCTATAACTCAAAATAGCTAACAGCATGATGAGACTGACATTTGCAAATTACAAGCGTCGGGTAAACGTTGCATGGCTCGGATAATCAGATCATGTTGATGCAGATATGATTATGAATGGTGTAAATGAAGGGGGAATGCCGACAACATTTAAGACAAGCAAAGATGCCTTCTTTTTGTGCTGAGTCGCAGCTAGACTATGCGCAGAGCCAGCGCCTAACATGTGCAGCGCCAGGTGTAAATGCAAAAA
>NC_085860.1:475000-585000 GCF_034702125.1 Engraulis encrasicolus | reverse complement strand
GAAAATGCGGTGTGTTTCTTTCCTCAGACATCAAGTCGCGTTATGACGAGGAGAAGAGCTTACGGGAGGCGGCAGACCAGCGGCTCTCTGGACTGACACAGGAACTGCACAGAGAACGGCAGGAGAAGGAGAAACTCAACACTGAACTGGTACCCCTCCCCACCCACACACACACACTCACACACTAGGGCTGGAGGAAAGCGATTATTTTTCTAACGACTAGTCGCTCGACTACTTGCACAAAGCATCGACGAAACGTTTTTTTGTGTGTGTTTTTTTTTAAACATGGGTGCTAGTTGGCACTAAGCGCTTCATTCAATTTCTACAGATAGGCCTACAATCGTTCAAAATTCGATCCTATTTGATGCATAGCCTTGACAATTCATATAAAAAAAACTTGTATTTATTGATTTATAATATTCCTAAATGATATTTTGTTTTAGCACGAGACGATGGGGAAGTATTGCAACCGATGTTGCAACTTTACCCGTCCCTAATGTGAAACGTGAATGACGGCAGAAAGCTTGCACTGTCTTGCCATCAGTTTCTTTGCACAGGCACAGCAGTTTAATTAATCTTAATTAAAGCAATAGAGCAATGCATGAGGTTGTTGATAGTTTGATCGCTAACTTTAGGCATATAGTTTCAGCCAATGCAGTGCAGGGAAATTCTTTCCCACGAGGTGAAACGAAACCGTCTTCTGTAGCGGTCTTCTGTAGCCTGAAAGGACAGTGCATGGCCTTTCCGTATTCACACAACGTTGGCATATTAAATGTTAAGTCCAAGCTTTGTTGGCGACTTTGTTGCATATCATTTGGTTAATCCGACATGTGCTGTTGCGATATGCCACTTCACTATTTCAAGGGCTTGTGCACTGATGGTAAGCGAGCGGCAGCGAAGACGGCGATTTTCCCGGTGTGTTACTTGGCTTCTCACAATGACTGTCTGCTTGCGCTGCGGTCTGGTTGAAAATCTCTCCAGCCAATGCTTTATTTGGAGCGTGTAGGCCTTATGTGAATGAAATATCATATTGTCTTTGCTGTTTTTGCCCTCAAATTGACTTGTAAGCAACTGTCGGGTCTTGGGAGGGAAGGAAACGCGCACACACACATGCGGAGTGCTCACCAGCCGAGGAAGATCTCATCCTCTCACCGTATCTGTCTTTTTTGCTCAGCCCAGGTGCCAGTAGAAACTAGTATGTCCAAAACCTTGTGTGCCGACCAAAATTTGATGAAAACTTTTAAACAATGTTTGGCACAGCCAGGCTTTCCATCTCATCCGTGCATATGAACAAACAACAAGGGAGGGTCATCTTCACATAGCCTACATTTAATCAGATAGGCCTACTCGGGAAATGTATAGCCTAGATCTATAAATAGTTATGATTCTTAAATGTATGGGACAAGCATAGGCTAAAGGCTACCAATTGGGCTTCCCTGACCAAAATAGCCATGCAAACGCTGAACTTCTCAATAAGTGGAGAGGTCGCGACTTTCGTCTTCATCCTGTAATGTTGCTAAATTTTAACGTGGCTTTCTCCATGCTTGCAGTCCCCAAAAGCATTTCAGAATCCTCGCCCTTTCACTCTAACAAACACACTATCATTCACTACACTATGTTTGTGAGATGTTTTTTTTTTCATTGGAAATCCAATAGCCTATGTCGAATTATGATTAAATGTTGCATGTCCGTGCGTCACGCTGACAAAAATTTGATGTCGATTATTTTTTTCAGTCAGTGCGTAGACGTCATCGACGTGTTGCCTCCAGCTCTAACACACACACACACACACACACACACACACACACACACACACACACACACACACACACACACACACGCACACACACACCCCTCCTGGCCTGACTGCTACTGCTGCACAAGCTGAAATCATCACAGGTTGAAGGGTTACAGTAAAGAAAACAAGTTAACGCATGCGCGCACGTACACACACACACACACACACACACACACACACACACACACACACACACACACACACACACACACACACTTGGCCTGTCAAAGGTCAAAGGAGCCCTCTTAAGATTCACAGGCTCGTACTGCTAAAGTGTGTGTGTGTGTGTGTGTGTGTGTGTGTGTGTGTGTGTGTGTGTGTGTGTGTGTGTGTGTGTGTGTGTGTGTGTGTGTGTGTGTGTGTGTGTGTGTGTGTGTGTGTGTGTTTGGAAACGTGTTGATGTGATCATTGACCAGGCGATGTGGAGTTGCTGGTGTGTGTGTGAGTGTGTGTGAGTGTGTGTGTGTGTTGCTTATGTGTTCTGTGTGTGTGTAGCTGCAGAGGCCGGGTCAGGAGGATGTTGATGTTCTGAAGAGGGAGCTGGTGCAGGTCCAGACCCTGATGGACAGCATGACGCGCGAACGAGAGGAGGAGTCGGAACGCCTAAAGACCCAATACGACGAGCTGCTCGCCAACCACACTACCTCAGAGGTATACAACACATAATATGGCGTAGTCAACCACCCTTCTCTTCTCCACTCTCACTTTCTCTTCTCCACTCTCACGTTCTCTCCCTCCTCTCTCACTTTCTCTCCCTCTGCTCTCACTTTCTCGCCACTCTCTTTTTTTCGTCCCCTTCTGCTTTCCTTCTCCTCTGTAAACTGACACAGTTGTAGTATATCAGCCATAAATAGTGACTCAGCCCAGCTCTTATCACCATGTTGGTGCTTTATTTAAGATGTAGATAAGACTTGACAGTCATAGGTGTGTTTGTTTCATATCCGAGTTAATTGCGTGTCTTATTCATTCACATAGTCATAAAATAAGAATTTAGGCGAGGCTAGGCGAGATTAGTGAACCGGTACGGTATGTGTTGCAGAGGCCCCTCGAGACTTTGGCCTTCGGATAGATAAATGGCAATGATATACAGCTCTGTGATAAGTGGTCATCTTGGGTGTTGGTGGCTGTGAACCAGTGACCGTTCGCCTTCATGATAGATTCTTGAAGTTAGATATTAACTGCGGTCTGTTCCATCCGCAATTTCCCTGCCTGTCACTGAGGAAGAGTCAGTATGATGCTCATTAATGGTTGTGGTATTTTGATCATGACCTGGAACTAGCAGACTGTAAATTCAAGTGAAAGTGCAAGATTAAAATAGGTAGGGGGAATATAGATACATGGCAAAGGCGTTAACTTCCATCTGTAGTCCAATATAAGCAGGTTTGATGCTTATGGGTAAAAGACAGAAGGCAATGCATAACAATCATAAACTAGACAAGTAGAGACGCTTGTGTGTTGGTTTTGAGGAAGACCTGAAATCTCTGACCTGTTATCTGTAACAAATCTGCCATTTATAGTTTATGTAGTCGGCTGGCAAGTAAACACATGCTGTGTCCCCAGCAGATATCAAGTGGGTATTTTTTTTTCCTTTGGTGGACCATAAGAATAATTCACACATCATTACTGCATTATTGAAACATTGTGGGCCCTGAGGGTGGAGAAGTTGGAGACTTCATTAAAGAGGTGCCACAAAAGTCACTCCACACACACACACACACACACACACACACACACACACACACACACACACACACACACACACACACACACACACACACACACACACACACACACACACACACCCTCTTTTGTCTACAGCTCATCCCTGCACCTGCTCGGTGCTCATAAATGCATGAGAAGCCAATGTGCAGCTCTGTCAGAACAAGCCAGGTGACGCTGATTCATTTTCCCGGAACAGACTTAATAGTATGCCATTATTCAACTAAGTGGTGATGAAAATGTAGGGTCATGTTCAGAGTATTGTCCTCTCTTAAGGTCTAATGAGCTCTGCAGAACCCACTGACTTCATCTGGCATATCGGTTAATTTCTAAACAGTGTTCTACTAAAACCATTATTCAACCTCAATCTACCGGTATACATGTTTAACAACGTATCTTCATTTGCTGTTCAGTGAAATTCCTGCATTTGTTTTACTTCACTTTCGCAACTTCTTTTACATGCTTCTCAGCTTTTGCCCCTCTGATGTTTCCATCCACTCTAATTGTTCTCTGTGTGTGGACTTTTCTAACAACTGCGTATTAGGGCTGCACAATTAATTGAAAATACTCGAAAATCATGATATAATCGTGATATCGAAATAGTGATTTTAATCAGGATTTAATCGTGGCAATAGTGACCTACCTGCGAGAGCCTGCTTCAAGCCAGAACATACTGACAGGCTGGTGTTTCTGGCCAGAAATCTGTTCACCGAAGTTTCATGCCATTGCCTTTTACATAATTATTAAAATTCATTTTATTTTGCTGATCCTGTATGTAATTCATTATTGGTTATATTTAATTTTGTTATATATTTTTTTAAAATAGATTTTTTTTATAGATTTTTTTCCATAATCATGCAGCCCTACTGCATATGCTGGTTGGACTGAAACAAAGCTCAGTGAATGAGTATCTGTTTGAAATGCTGAAATGCCAAGTTGGGAGACTAAGAAGTGTCACACCTGCACCACCTGTTACATGCCAGGCCCATGTTTTCTGAAGTCACTGCAGTGGTTAGTAGACCATGCTAATGTCTGGTGGTCACTAATGTTTGGACATCATATTGACCAATGCTAATCAGCACTTATGAAAGCTGTCTAGGGCATTGCGGTGTCTTTTTGAAGTGGGCTTTCAGGTCTGTCACTATTCTCCTTTGTCCACTGCCCTGTGGTGAATAACCCCATACTTCTGCTTTATCTGTGTGTTTTTGTGCTTTCCTTCCCTGTGTTCCTTCACTGCTTTGTGTGTGTGTCTTTCTCTCCTCTATTCCTCCTCACTTCCTCTGCTCCTTCACTCCCTCTCCTCTCCTCTCCTCTCCTCTCCTCTCCTCTCCTCTCCTCTCCTCTCCTCTCTGCTCCCCTCTCTCCTCTCCTCTCCTCTCCTCCTCGTTCACCCCTCTCCTCGTTCACTGCTCTACTCCACTTCTCTCTCTTCACCTCCTCCCTTGCCCCTTGTTTGTACACTGTGCACCCTGGAGATTCGTAAACTGGAGGTAAATCCCTTCATCTCCTCTCCTTGCCGCTTCCCCTACAGCACACCCTCTCGCACCCTCTCAAAGTGTCACTCAGCATGCAGGAATGATCAACGCCGAACACAAACACCTCAGTCACGACCCAGGAATGATGTGGGACATAAAAAACGCCACAAGCTGTGGAGAGCAGTCCGAGATTATGGGATTTGTTTGTGTCAATTGCGATCTTAGTGGAGACCTGTCATCAAAAGCATTTTGTTTAGTTGCAGCGTGACTATAATTTGTCTGTAATATTTTTGTCATGTATTGTGTGGAGTGTTCACACTGCCCTGTCCTGCCTGTGTGTTGTGGCCTCGTCTGGCATGTCATGCCTGCCATCACATGGATTATTGGTTCAGTGCATTTGTGGTCATTCTGCTGTGGAGCTGCATGACTCCATCTTGTGTTTTTGTGTGTGTGTGTGCGTGTGCGCGTGCGTGCGTGCGTGTGCGTTTTATTTGTCATTGCCACATATGTTAAACGCACACAAAAAAGGATTTTTTCAGTATGGTAAAGCTGTTTCTGAAATCTTAAATCCCTAGCTGATCTTTCAAGTGAAATAAATGTGTTAAAAAACATTTAATTATTGTGGTGGCGTTGCAGAAAACCATCTCCCAACTGAAGGCTGAACTGGAGAAGGGGCCTCAGGAGGCTGCAGTCTACACGCAGCAGATTCACGAGCTGCAGGGCAACCTCAACAACCTACAGCAGCAGAACCAGGTAACATCACATCACATTAACCCATTAAGACCTGAAACGCCTGGAAATACAGGCCCGATCATACTGTGCTTCAAACATTGTCATGAGGCATGACGACAGTGTTGCCAGATGGATAACGCTGAATTATCGTACCAAAACCTCAAAATTATCGTTTTTGGGGGCTTTTTGGGAGGAAATTATCATACAAAACCCAAATTGTTGTTTCAAGGCATCTAAATGAACTGAATTGCATCTAAATGAACTGAACTCTGAAATTATCGTCCATCATGTTTTTTTGATCGTACAGAGGACAATATGGACAAAATCATGGTACAAATATGATAATTATCGTACATCTGGCAACACTGCATGGCGACAACCTCTTGAGCAGTGTAGTAGCCAAGAAACCGATGGTGGGTGCAAAAGGGAAAAAGACGTATCAGCTTTCCCCGACTCATTGATTGAACTGCACCAGAATGCTCCCAGTTTTATTGGTTTCAGTGGGTTCATTTGTATAGCATTAAATGTCATTACATTACATACACAGATGTTTTAGCAACTTTCAATACAGGGCATAAAAAGGCTACTAATGTGTGGATACGTAACACACTCATGCTTTTTTGAAGATTCTGTTTCACTGACAACTAAGTACGTTTTAAGTACCTCGGATATTTTTGGAGGGGGAAGGTGTTTGATGTCTTTGTAGAGCTTCAAGATACCCATCAAACTTCGGTCTTTTACCTCCACAAATGTTACACTATAAACACATCCTAAAATAATTTGTATATTTCACCCCACATAAACCTCAGCTATGGCTGTCGATAGGAAAGGCAAAAAAGGTAGTGGACAGAGAGGGCAACAGAGAGACATCAAGAGAAATGGAAGATGGAGATGTGACTGAGAGGAGGGAGACATTGTCAGATGACGTTGTTGCAAAGTCAATTGCCAATACAAAGGAAGCTTTTTTGAAAAGTGCTTGAATTAGTTCATGAAAAAGGTGTGGGAACCCTGACACACACACACACACACACACACACACACACACACACACACACACACACACACACACACACACAGACACAGACGAACCACCTACCAGCAACACGCCATCCCAGATGCCCAGTGAGCCCCAGTAATCCCTGTCCAAATTTAAATTTACTGTAGAAGTGTTTACGAGAGACGCAGCTGCATACACGGGCCTCTGGCCCATGCGTCACGCATCTCCACACACACGCGCGCACACACACACACACACACACACTCTGGCTCACACACACTTATGCAACGGGCACACCGCTCGGACACACACACACACGCTACCCCATCAAAGGGCTCTTGTTGTCAGCAGGCTGTGTGTTTCTGCTGGCCATCAAGCGCGTGTTGACAAAACTGCAGCTCCTCTCTATTATTAAAAGCGGTGGGGGGTGACGCTCCTCACCGTGCACAACCATCAGACCTGCTGCTATGCAGCCTGAAATACGAGCACAGCCCAGGTAACACAGCTCAGGGTGTGTGTCTGTGTGTCTGTGTGTGCGTGCGTGCGTGCGTCTGTTTGTGTGTGTGTGTGCATGCATTTGTGATTGTGTGAGGGATCGACAGAGTACGTGTTCACTGGTAGGGATTAAACTGTCAGGGCCGAACAGTGAGAGTGATGCCAGCAGGGAAATGCCACAGGTGTGTGTGTGTGCGTGTGTGTGCGCGTGTGTGTGCGTGCGTGTGTGTGCGTGCGTGTGTGTGTGTGCGTGTGTGTGTGCGCGCGCGCGTGTGTGTGCTTGTGCGTGTGTGTGCTTGTGCGTGCATGTGCTTGTGCGTGCGTGTGTGCGTGCGTGTGTGTGTGCGCGCATGCTTGTGTGAGGGGGTAGGGGGGTATAGTTGGATGTGTCCCATCGCTGCCTGCCATCAGTGCTTGTCCTGTGCTGTCACCGCATCCCTTTCCAGATAAGCACGGGGAGGATTGAAGCCTGAATGACAGCGGGGACACTGACTGGTGTGTCTGTCCGTGTGTGTGTGTGTGAGATAATGTGGGTGTTTGTTTATCAGCAGACCTCTGGTGATTGGGTGAAAGGATAAACATTTAAGCAAGCGGTCATGTGTGGATGGATGTATTGAATGGTAATGTAGCATGGTAACAAGTGTGGTACCAGAGAGGGGTGGAGCGCGGGTCAGCTGTTGTGCTAAGTAGGACATGTCTGTCAGCCTGTCTACAGTACAGTACAGAGAAGGCCAGAGGTAGGAGAGGACCAGAGGTGTGTGTGTGTGTGTGTGTGTGTGTGTGTGTGTGTGTGTGTGTGTGTGTGTGTGTGTGTGTGTGTGTGTGTGTGTGTGTGTGTGTGTGTGTGTGTGTGTGTGTGTGTGTGTGTGTGCGCACGCTTGAGGTGATGATGATGATGATGGTGGTGGTAGTGATGTATGTGTGAGAGTTTGATAGTGGTAGTGTGTGTCTGTGTCTATGTGTGTGTTTTGGATAGTGTGTGTGTCTGCTTGTCTGTGTGCGCGTGCGCTAGGTGTTGATGATGCTGGTGTGGTGAATTTAGTGAGTGGTCTTCATTTTAAACGTTCTCAGCTGTCACCTGGGTATGTGGTGACTGGAAGACTTGAGATACTGTACCTCCCATATGCGTCAACCCTCTCCACAGCACGCACACACACACACACACACACACACACACACACACACACACACACACACACACACACACACACACACACACGTGCGCGCCGCACACACACACATTTGCGCGCACATACGCTTGCACATACACACACAGGTGCGCACACACACACACACACACACATTCTCACACACACATTCTCACACACACATTCTCACACACACATTCTCACACACACATTCTCACACACACATTCTCACACACACATTCACACACACACATTCTCACACACACACACACACACACACACACACACACACACTCCGGTTAGTGACCGAGTCGTTATCAAGCCTGCTCTTTCTTAGCCGTCTGGCATGGCGGGGTCATGGTAAACGCTCACACACACTCGCGGCATTCGAGTGTCCCCTTCCCAGCGCCGAGAAATTCCACCTTTGAAGTGTCATCACCTCCCGTCTCGGTGACCGGCTGGGCCGAAGGGAGACGGACTGACTTTGGATCCTTTAAGGTGGAACTGCCCTTGGAAGTCTTAGGCCTGCTGACTGGCAGGGTTGCCACATATGACCGCCCCTTAAAAAAATTCTCAAAAACTGCCTAAAGGCACTCAATCCTGCCCACAGATGGCCGTACGACGCGGCCCAATTCGGCTGAAAACCGCTCATTGTGGCAACACTGCTGACAGGAGGTCCCTCTTGACCACTGTAGTCGACTTCATCCATGTGCTCAGCATTTCCAGATCTCAAATCACTCACTGATTCTTGAAAGTTAAGCAAAATCATATCCCAGCAATAAACATGCTATTTCTAGTGAAAATCAACTACATTTTCATGAACAAAATTAATCCAGGTAATGACCAAGGGGCCTGTTACAAAAATGCACAGTTGTTTGAAATACAAACCCCAACTCCGGTGAAGTTGGGACGTTTGGTAAACTGTGAATAAAATCAAAATGCTATCATTATCAAAACATTCATTAGATGGAGAATAGTGAAAAGACAACATATCAAGTGTTAAAACCGAGAAAAAATATTGTTTTGGGGGACATATGTACTAATTTCTAACTTGATAAGTGCAACACGTCTCAAATAAGTTGGGACGGGGATCAGTGCAATGTAATAAACATCGAAATAAGATAAAACAATAAAGAAGAACATTTCAAAATTAATTGTACTGATGGACAACACAAGTGTCCAGGTATAAGGCCATCACAGAGAGGCTGAGTCACTCAGAATTAAAGAAGCAGAGGGAATAATTACCATAGATATTACATACCTTTTTGAATTCCCCTTGATTTACCCTGATTGACTGTATATAAGATATTTTTGTCATTAAAATCATTGTATAGGTTCATGACATCATGAGATATATATTGGCTGTAGTCTCACTCTAGCACTCCAAGAATTACAGCTATTGAAAATTTACCATATTAGCAATGCTTCATGTCTGCAAATGACAGGGGGGTTTAACAGTCTTCTATGCACCCCTGCTCACTTGAAAGATAGGAATTAACACTGTTTTTTATATAAAATCATCTCATCGGTTAATGTATTTAACTGTTAAGTGTTGTATTTTGTTTTGTTTTTAGTCTTCCTTGGCATTTGCTGCCTTTTATTGTCCCCGTCCCAACTCTTTTGAGACGTGTTGTTTTTACATATTCATGAATATCCCCCAAAACAATAATTTTGGTCAGTTTTGATGGCTGACATGTTTTCTTTGTGCCGTTCTCCATCTAATGTAAGAATCAGACGTTTTGAAAATGGCAGTATTTTGTTATTATTCACAATTTACCTTGTGTCCCAACTTCTATGGAGTTGGGGTTTGTGTCTAAGTGTAATTTTATCACTTTTCATGGCTATAAACCTGCCCACACTCCAATTAAAAAAAAAAGATCACTGATGGAATTGAATAATATCACCTAGACGTGGAAGAGCATATTGAAGTGGTTCTACAGATATGCACATAGTGAGTGGAAAACGATATTAACTATTATTATATGGTGTGACGTCATCGGTCAATGGGGCTCCCCAACGTTCGCACATCTGATATTTGAGATAAGGACGAGTTGGTCTATATCAGACCGCTGTCAATGGCAACAAGACTTTTCACTGCTAAAACGAATGTTTCATATCACTCCGTAGGGGGTCCGATCTTTTGTCACTCTAATCAGCTGCTGTGATAGACAACACCACGTGTGAATCATTCTGTCGCCATGTGTGAATCATTTAAGTATATCCATATAATAAGCAGGTTAACGTTCGGCGAGTCGGTCGCTTTGTGGAATAGCAGCACTTCAGAGAGAACAAGACCCCTCCACTCCACGTCGGGGTCTAAAGATTCTCTCTGTCGTGCTGCTATTCCACGGTAGCGACCTTCTCGCCAAACGTTAACCCTTACTTATTTTCTGATTGCTCAAAATGTGTGCAGCATGTTCGTCATCACCACTGTCAGATTTTTTTAAAGACAATAAAATCAGGTATGCACAAAGTCATTGACATTACTTAGGACCCCTTTTCAAACCTTTAGCTATACTGCATACTTCACCATCACTGAAGCCCCTGTAAGTTTACTATTTTCTCCTCAATTTGTTAATTTGTTTGGACACTGGTACTGTCCCAACCATGAACTGTCAACACCATCGGGGGGTTTTAATAGCATAATATTACATTAATGTTAATTAATATATACTTTTTCAGAAAGGTATGAAGCACCTAAGATACAGAGTGAAAACAAAATGGCTAATGTGAACGAACAATGCATAATATGTAAAAGAGTATTTTTTTTGTCTCACACCGTCAGATGTCACCACCGTCAGATTTTGTTCTGCTCGTCATCTCGTTCCATATTTTACTAAATTGTGCTGGTTAATGAAACATTGCCGACATGTTAGTAATAACTGTGATCCAAAATTATACTCTAGTCTCCACTGAGGTGCATTTGGAGGGTGTTTTGTCACATCTGATGGAGGTCACAAAAAAACATGTGTTTTACATGTTTTTGACAAGTTTTAAGAATATGCTTACAATATGCAGGGTCCCCGCGGTGCATTAAAAAGCATTAAAAGGCATTAAATACAGAACTTGCAATTTAAGGCTTTAAAAATCATTAAATTTCGAGGTGTGGCATTAATTTTCCAAAGGATCGGCATTAAATTTCATCTAGACACAATACAGTAGCCTAATATATAGATGTTTGGACAGTTAAATTACGTAAAAACATTTTTCCATCATTAAGACAGACGGCAACAAGCGCTCCGAGTAGGAACATGCCTGGGGTAGGAAACAAGGCACTCGCCAGGTAGCAGACCCCCTCGTCTGGATCCCCCTACTGGTTGATGAAGATGGCTGACCAAGTAAATTCCATCGACCACAATGCGTGTGGTGGCTGACTTGACCGCAGTAAAGAGTTGAGACTTTAAATGTCATCAACCAAAATGCCGCGTGGATATTTCTATGGTACCGCTTTACTCGTCGAAATCGTAAGTCTGAGTTTGAGTGTAGCGTTTGCTATAGCGCATATCATTTCATGAATGCCATGATTGCAATTTAGATTAGCAGTTTAATCGTGCAATATTCTACTTCAAAGTCTCCGAGCTTCGTATCATTGTGTTTATGGTTATTTGATGCTGTCAAGGGGTAACGCAATCGGGAGTGGGCCTGAGTGTAGTGAAGTTGCAAGCGGTGGAAATGTGTGTAAAATGTAATAAACCTGTGTTTACGAGTCTAAATGACGCAATGAGGATATGCGAGGATGTCCAAATCGGTAACCGCGTGGCGTGTGCATCGGTAGCTTATATTTTAGTCGCGTGTCAGCGGTGAAATGCTTGTGGTATTCACATGAAGCTGCTGCTGCTTCTTGCTCTCGCCGCTCCGAAGAAGGACTTGTTGCTAAACTGAAAGTAGAACGCCTCTTGCTAGATGACACCGTCTCTATGATGAAGCTTGGGGGGGAAAGGCGGAGTAGCCCAGAGCCGTTCCTTTTTAACCCTTTTTCCACAGGTGTTATAGCCTCTACTCATAGTAGGCTGTGCACTCAACTATTTATCCATTATGAATGGTCAATTGTTGCCCATTTTATTTTATTTTTATAATTGAAGGTATTTGATGAAATGTCATCAAACTTTCAAACATGCACAATTTTGAAATGGTTTCAGTTTTGAAGGAATTTAAAAGAAATGGGTTAGGCCTAATGGGATTTCAAACAAGTGTGTGTCACCTCGCTCTTTTTTGTTGTGTTTGCATCTCTTTGGTTAAATTAAGCACAACAATAAAGACTATTGGGGCTTGGGCCCTCCTGGGCAGCAGCCAGATCAACTGTATTTTAACACAGACGCAGGCTACTTTGATTTTAAATAATGCATTATTCTAAGGGAGGGGCAGATTCTTCAGTCATCAAAACTCCCACATCATTCAGAAACCTCTTTAACAATAGCAAGTCATGGCAAATGTCTGCCACAGAAAGTGACAAGGGAGCTGGCAGTGAGAATGAAATAACACAGAGAGCAGCGTGAATGCATGCTCAGTTTTATTTCATAGGCTTATTAAAGCATGTGCGAGACTGAGGGAGAAACATTAGCGCCCCCCCCATTAACTTAAATTCCTGCTTGTATGCAATTCGGCAAGCTTGGTCTCCATAGGCTTCCAGATCAGTTCTTCCTTGCTGCTGCTTACATGTGTTCACATTAGGCTTCACTACTAGCACAATAGTCTTAAATAATACTTGTATTGTATATATGTATTGCATTGCATTATAGCAATGTAATAACACTTATACCATGTAACGTGCACATGCACACACCCCGTGTAGTGGTATTAATTTTCTTGTTGGAGGTATTAAAAATGGTATTAAAAAGCATTAAATTGGGTGAGCAAAAATGTGCAGATACCCTGATATGTATTTACAATTATGTTGAATTGTTGAAGTAATTCTTAACTTTAATACAGTAAACACATTTTTTTTTACTTATAATTCTGTCTGACACTCTTGACAAAACCAAGTAAGAGCTTATTTTATGAAAAATGTAAAACATGGGGAGCTTGGCCAATACATTCACTGCACAGCCAAGACCTTCGTCTATGATAATACATCTCTATATTTTGGATTTGAACAACTTTGCCACATTCTCAAGAATCAGTGACCTACCTCCTAGAGAATCTAACTGATGAAGAAAAAACACACGCACAAACATAATGTACACACACATAAAGTGTTTATGCAAGATGCCATTGACTTGAGAGGGCTTTTTATTTTGTTAAATGTAGTTAATAATGATGCCACTGTCACCACCCTCAGGTTACTGTCACCATATTGTTTGTAATTCACTTTTCTTTCAACATCTAAACCTGTATTAGCCCCTTAATCAAGAATCAGTGAAATATGTTCTACCCATGGTTTAGGTTGAAAAATGTCATCCATTCATTAGGTACAGCATGAATACAATAATTAATTTGTTATTTTTAAAGTGGAATTGTTGCCAAATTTTGCCCAAATGAGCTGCCTTGAATGTTAATAGCTAGCGATACTTGTGAATGGACAATTACAATGTTTTTAATTTGGGAGCTTCCTTCACACTGCTTAGTACTTATGTCAGCTGATTTGTCCTTGACCCTGCCTGTGTCCCAGTTAGACATGGGTGTGACAGGACACAGTGGCACTGAGAGGGGACTGACGTGGGCTTCAAACGCATCGACAAATGCTCTGTGTGTCATCTGCACATTATTCAGCTTCAAAATAGTTTTAGTGTTGCTTTCAACAACTCTGTCAACAGAGAAGGATGACGAAAAAATGATTATAATTGATTACAACAAACTCAATTCTGTTGCCTTCTGTCAATGACCGCAAGTGTCATGAATCTTGAATGTGAATCTTTAAAAGTTATTGGAAACTATGCTAAAAAATCTAATTTTTTACTCCTCCAGCCCGTGTGTGTGTGTGTGTGTGTGTATGCGCGTGTGTGTGTGTGCGTGTGTGTGCGCACGCTGTCTAGCTTGTATTTGTAAGTAGAAATTAGTATATTTATATTTACCAACACCTGTATGTGTGTCTATGTAGGCTAAACGCCATTTTCACTTTTGATGTGAAATTACAGTAGAGGGACAGATAATAAATGAGAATGAGATAGAAGTGGGTTGGAAATGAATGACCTTGGGGAGGGATCTGATCCTTGGTTCTCAGATATACGATATGGGCCCCACGGCCAACTGCGTCACCATGCCCCAGTGTGCCCTACCTCTTGGTAACACTTAATTTGAAGGCGTCAGTGATACAAGATGACACCTAGCATGATGACGATGTCACTTAGTTAGTATGATGATGGCTACTTAACATGGAGTCTAATAAGAGTCAATTCACGTTTATTGCTGTTACCATTCATTGTTGTTGGTAAATTTTTTAAAGATTTATGATGGCAAACAAAAGCCTGAATGACCTTTCATTAATGTTCTTAATATGTCTTATGTTTTTTTTTGGTAGGGCTGGGCAGTTGATTGATCAAAATTGACCAAGTGTGTGCCAGTGTGCAGGGGCGGTTCTAAGGGGTGGCAGGGGGTGGCATTTGCCCCCCCAGAAATATGATTTGCCACCCCAATTATGAGCCCTGATTGTGACCAATAGCCTTAATGCTTGACATCATTTCAGACATAGAACTTTAGGTTGCAGGGTTTCACTTTAAGGGATTCACTGTATCACATAAGTGTGTGTGTCGATTATATAGCGTTTATAATTTTGCCTTAGTGTAGGAGCATGCCCCCCTGAAATACACTTCGCCACCCCTTTGCCACCCCAAGAATAAATGTCTGGAACCGCCCCTGCCAGTGTGCCAGTTATCAGTCAGTATGTGGAAATATATTGCGATCGACTTATCATATCTCCTAGTACTAGGCTCATGCTGCACTTTATGCTCTGGAGACCCCTTCAAATAAAGTGTAACTCATCTCCTCCCTCTTCTGGCCCTGTCTCCTCCTTTTTTACCCATTGTTCGCCCTTGGTCCTCACTCTATCCTGTACCCTCTCTCCATATCTCCACTCCTTTCACCCTATCCTATCTTGCATCTCCCCTTCTAACCCCCCCCCATCCCTCTCTCTCTCAGAACCTCTCAGAGCGTCTGAGCAAGCGTGAGCTGGAGCAGCGTGATCTTGAAGAGCGCCACAGCGAGAGCCAGACCTCGGCGCGGAGCCTGCAGTCCAAGTTGCAGCAGCGGGAGCTGGAGCTGCAGGAAGCGCAGGCCCGCGGCGCCCAGGCCGAGGCCTCCCTGGCCAGGAACCAGGCGGAGCTGGGGGAGCGCGACCAGGAGGCCGCCCGCCTCAAGAGGGAGCTCAACCAGCTGGAGCTGCTGCAGCAGGAGCTGAAGGCAGAGAAGAAGCAGATGCAGCAGCACAGGGAGGAGAAGGAGAACCAGGGAATGCAGCAGCAAGGAGAGATCAGCCAGGTGAGACATGCTACACACACACACACACACACACACACACACACACACACACACACACACACACACACACACACACACACACACACACACACACACACACACGCAGCAGCAGCAGCAGGGAGAGGTAGCCAGGGGATGCAGCAGCAAGGAGAGATTAGCCAGGTGAGACATACTGCACACACACACACACACACACACACACACACACACACACACACACACACACACACACACACACACACACACACACACACACACACACACACACACACACACACACACACACACACACACACACACACACACACACACACAAGCAGCAGCAGGGAGAGGTAGCCAGGGGCTGCAGCAGCAAGGAGAGATTAGCCAGGTGAGACATGCTACACACACACACAATCAGCCTGGTGGGAAACAAGGCATGCACAACAGATTTTACCTGTATGCATGGAAATGGTATCACTACATACACAACCTTGAAGGTGCACTGTGCAGGAAATGGTCCAAAAAAAAGGTACTTCAACTATGCTGCTCATTGAAACTGGGCTGCCTATTGCCTAATTTGATGTTTTCATGAAAGTTTAGCAAGTAATAAGCTAATATTTTCTAGTATGGCCCAAGTACAGTCATTTTTGTCTCTAAAAATGTCTTTCTTGACATTCAAAATGCCGGACCATGGAGAAGATGTCCATGTATGAAAAGTGCAATTTTTCCAGTCATAATGCATACTTAGAATTCGATGGTGGTGGTAAGTATTCATGAAAAAGATAACATTAGTTAATGGGTAGCATGAATTCTGAAAATAAACAACTAAAAATCTTACGCAGTGCACCTTTAAAAGAGCAGAATGAAAGATTTTGGTCTGCTAAATTTACATTTCAATGTGACATTTCTGTAAAAGGCTGCATTGTAGTACAGCCGGCTCCTCCGTTGGAGAGGGGTTCACACAGTGACATTTAATTTGCACCCCTAAAAGAGATGCCATCTGTCTGCCAGCCCTCGCCCTCCTGTCACCCACAAGCTCCCTCTGTCGGGAGTAGGGCTGGGAACCCATCCAGATGTCCTGGATCCATTTGATTCTGATCCAGTAGGTCCACAATCCGATTCGATCCACGATCTGATTCGATTCGATTCGATATCCATCTTCTGTATTGCTGGGTTGTCACTTCAACTGCCTAGAATTATAAGATCGGCTATAAAAACCTTAATATGTCAGCCTCTGAAGCACAGACAAACATGAAATACCTTTGTAAGAGAGAAAGAGGTGGGAAACTTGGTATGAGGGAGAAAGGTGGGAAAAGACAGACACTATTGATATGAACAGGTCATCTGAATCTTGAAAAGAGCTACCGGATGTGGGTGAGAAATAGCACCTATAATCTGCAAAAGATTGATACACAAAGTTTTGATTCGATATCACACTTTTTCAAACGTGAATCAATATCGGATTGCAATTCGGTCTTTTGATCCCAGCCCTAGTCGGTAGACTTCAATCTAGGGGTGGGCGATATGGCAAAAATGTTGTATCAGGTTTTTTTAACATGAAATCTCGATTTCGATTTTTTTATCACGATCTTCCATCCAAAAAATACAAACAACAAAAAACAACTTTCATATACTTGCAATTTGTAATTTGCAGTCAATAAAATGTTAACACACTGATGATACTCTCATAAAGTGTACAATTGGAATACAATAATGTAAAGAATAAAGTGAAGACAACAACACTAGTGAGAAAACGTCACTCTGATACTTATAATAAACATCCTCACTGCAAGACGATCTATACGATTTCTCCACTTTGGCAGATTCGAGACGGTCTTTTACTCAATATCACGATTCACGATTTAATATCGTCATATCGCCCACCCCTACTTCAATCTGACAAAATGACAAAAAGATTGTTTCAAATCAATAAAATAAAATATGATATTGATATCACTATATAAATTCGATATATTGCACAGCCCTAACACATACACAAACTGCCCACAGCGAGTGGGACACAAAGCCTTTAATCTTGGCCTTTTTCAGCCTTGCCAAAAACACAACAGTGCATCTCAGAGGTACACACACACACACACACACACACACACACACACACACACACACACACACACACACACACACACAGCCTTGTGCTATGTGCAGATAGGCTTCTTGGCAGTGCCAATTCAAGTCAAGGTTGAGGCACGGCGATGTAGATGGTTTTCAGGATTTTAATCAGGCACGGCTGGAATGCCACATTCCTCTCTTCTGGCAAGAGCTGTGCAGACAAGGTAATGCTTTCATTCGCCACATCTCTGACAAGCCCCAGACATTTTCTCTGCCTCTTAAAAACTCTCTGATGTCGTCTGATTGGTCTCGCTTTCAGCAGTTGGTTATCTTTTTTTAGAAAAGTACTACCTACCACCCCCTCTCCCTCTCTCTCTCTCTACAAACTGACAGGCTTTTAGTGTTTGCAGACAGCATTCCGATACAGGTTGGGTGTGTGTGTGTGTGTATGCGCGTGCGCGTGCCTAGACATTCTCCAGTGCCTTGCACAATGAATCAAACCTCCATGTGCCACCCCGTAATGTTGGAAGTCAACTCAGGTCACTGGCTCTGTATCTAGAACCTATGGTGTCATATGGCTTAGGCCCTAAATAAATTGTAAATATGCTTGAGCAATATCATCCTAATAGATCATGTCTTAGGTCTTCAGAATCTCCTCTACTGGTTGTGCCAAGGGTCAAGTCTAGACAGGCTGAAGTGGCATTTAGTCATTGTGCTGCAAAATGCTGGAACTTCCTGAACTTCCTGTCCAAATTAGAACTGCCCCGACAGTATCTTGTTTTGAAAGGAAATTTAAAACAGCTTTATTCTCACATCTGCCTTTGGTGATAGTTAGTTAGTTACATACTATCTATAACACAGTATAGTTTCTTTTTTCTCTTCTCTTTAGCACATTGAATTTATGTATGATGATGTGCTATATAAGTAATTTTGATTGATTGATTGATTGATGTGCTGTGATGTACTAGGCAATCAGGTGTACAGTTTAATGCCTACTGTACTGGAAATTGTATCTGATTTTCACATTGTTTAAATGTGATGTTCCGTCTGTCTCTCTGTCATTGGCTGTACGTACGTGCATGTGTGTGTGTGTGTGTGTATGTGCTCATACACTACTGTGTGTGTGTGTGTGTGTGTGTGTGTGTGTGTGTGTGTGTGTGTGTGTGTGTGTGTGTGTGTGTGTGTGTGTGTGTGTGTGTGTGTGTGTGTGTGTGTGTGTGTGTGTGTGTGTGTGTGTGTGTGTGTGTGTGTGTGTGTGTGTGTGTGTGTGTGTGTGTGTGCTAGCTCCATACTAAGCTGCTGGAGGCTGAGCGTCAGCTGGGTGAGCTTCAGGGCCGTCTGAAGGAGCAGAGGCAGCTGTCTGGGGAGAAGCTGAAGGACCGCGAACAGCAGGCGGCAGACCTGCAACTCAAACTCGCACGTTCTGAGGAACAGGTATGCATGGGTTTGCCATGTTTGTAAACACAATGTTTTGAGGAGGGGCAAGACACTGGCAGCCAACCACGTGAGCAAATGTTTTGACTGACAGCGGTTTCCAACAATCAGAGGTCGAATTTTGCACAGGTAGTTTCGCGCAGTCAGGTTAAAACTAACATTTAGAACACATGTATAGGCTAATACTACAACACATCGACTGCTCAAACCATCACACACTCTGAAGAGAAGGCACAGTCCTAACCAACATGCCAATGTGTAGGCGTTTTGACCTCCCTACTGCCCCCACCTGGCAATTAGTCATAAATGCACAACTGTGTGTGTGCGTGTGTGTGCGCGCATATTGGCCTGGGGGCATTTTGAGTTAATCGTAGATTTTGATTGATTCTTAAACATTGTCACACACATGATGGTGTCTTACACATTGAAATCTGACAATAGATAATACATTTATGACCTTTGTAATGTGTTCACTTGTTCAAGTAGAAAACAAAGAAATCAGATCTGAAGGTTTCTCTTGGCATGAAGTTAGCCTGGCTAAAGACAAAATGTTAGGTTTTAGATTAACCAATTCTGGTTTCTGAAGCATTGCACAGCTGGTTCAAGACCAATGTGTACATTCTGCCAAAAAAAAACAATGAAAAATTATATTTTATGGCAATTATCTCAGTTTTCCTCTGAGAGATATGCCACATTTGCGCTGCTGGTGTTTTGTTCATTGGTAATAAAAACTTGTGTGCATGTGTGTGTGCGCGTGCGTGCGTGCGTGCGTGTGTGTGTGCAGCTGAAGGAAAATGCTACCAAGAGCACGGAGCTGCAGCACCAGCTGGAGAAGGCAAAACAGCAGCACCAGGAGCTGCAGACACTACAGCAGGGCACCACCAGCAAGCTCAGGGAGGCACAGGTACTCTCTCTCCCTCTCTCTCTCTCTCTCTCTCTCTCTCTCTCTCTCTCTCTCTCTCTCTCTCTCTCTCTCTCTCCTCTCTCTCTCTCTCTCTCTCTCTCTCTCTCTCTCTCTCTCTCTCTCTCTCTCTCTCTCCCCCCCCTCACTAAGAAGTTAGACTATGTCACCAAAAATGCACCCAAGGAGGTCACCAATGCCATGGCTGTGTCATGTGATTTGATCTTCTTTCACATATGCGGTGCTGTTATTATGCTTCAGGTTCTTTCCCTCCTTCCTGCAGAATGACCTGGAGCAGGTGCTGCGTCAGATTGGGGACAAGGACCAGAAGATCCAGAACCTTGAGGCCCTGCTGCAGAAGAGCAGAGACAGGTTTGCCTTTAGAGTCTACAATCAAACAGTAGCCTTGAGTCAAAACATGGACAGAAAAAAAATAGTGTTTCCTGAAGAGTCGGATGCATTGCACCAGGTTTTATCCAAAGAGGTCAGATGCAAAACCGTCTAATTGCACTTTCAGAAATCTTGTAGAAATGTCGTTTTTAAATTATATTACTCGTCTAAAAATTCATGTTTAAGTTGTATTATCCAGTACAACAATTGAAGGCAAATCAGCATCATGTTTACTTTTATGTTTGCTAAATATTTAGGAATACAGCCTATGGAGCAGCTGTGGCTTAATGGTTAAGGGGATGGGTTTTAGATCAGAGGGTTGCGGGTTCGAATCCCACACTTCCACTCCCTACCACACACCATGGCTGGGGTGACCTTTAGCAAGGCACGTAACTCCACACTGCTCCAGAAACTTAACTGTAAGTCACTTTGGAAAAACGCGTCAGCTAAGTGTAATATAATGTAATATTTCTATAGATTTGGCACATTGAGGCTGTGCGTCCCAAAGGAGATGTGCTATATTCAGTCCCCCCCGGGAATTCGCGTGCATTTTTTCAGTTTTAGTCGCGGTCTGAAATGCCTGATGGTGCATGAGGATTTCCAGAAAATCGTGATAAAAGTTGCTGTGCTTTTTTCATTATTGTTGCGATTTGGTTGCGGAGGGAAGTTGCAATTTTTGTTGCGATTTTTTTAAATGACATTTTGAAAATTTGAAAATAAAGACACTTGAAAGTTAAGGATGCTGGCAGATTCCACTCATCTTGTTTTTTGTTTTAGTTTTTTGTTTTAGGTATTTAGAATTAGAGGCTTAGGTCTAGTAGCCTAGTGGTATAATAAGTTGCAGGTTTAGTTTGAAAACCCTCGAAAGTATACAAGCTGAATAAAATGATGAAATCGTTTATAAACCGATGATTACTGTGAGTACAGCGTTTTGCACCTGCCTATGAAAGCAAAGTTCCATATGCTTACCCGTGGTCTCTTTCATTCCTTACCCTATGTGCTGCAGCCTAATTTTGTGGTTTGCAGAAATATCTCTATCCAACGGTGGTGCATCTGCTTCATTAAGAACTGAGCACAAACATGTCCCCTGTTAGAAATAATCCGTGTTGTGATTGGCTGTTCACCGCAGCCAAATCGTGCGCTTCCTGCATAAGCCAGGCTACAGTGGAGGCAGTTGTCAATCGTGAGCCCGGCAGGTCGCCATGGCAGCTGCCATTATCAATTACCAATAGCAAACTTCATCACCGCAACCTAGGCTACAACTGATTGAAACGTCAGCTTTTTCTTTGACACCGACAAGAGCTGAGCTGATAACCTCCACCGATAACTAAGATATTTAAACCATAGGAGTTCATAATTATGTCATAGGCTACACTAATAATCAGAAAAAGAAGAGTGTTCGCTGCAGCAAGGCAAAAAGAAAAATAACGTTGAGAACCACTGGGCTGTATTAATAAAAGGTGACTTGTCTTGACAGTGTGAGCCAGCTGGAGACAGAGAGGGAGGACCTGTGTGCCAAGATCCAGGCAGGACAGGGGGAGACAGCCCTGCTCAACCAGCTGCAGGAGAAGAACCACACGCTACAGGAACAGGTACACTGGTTTGGCATGCAGCTGAAGCACACACACATACCTATACACGTTTGGCATGCAGCTGAAGCACACACACATACCTATACACACACTACATACTACTACATACTACTACATACAACTACATACACCTACACACACACACACGCATAACTATGCACAGGATCTGCCTTTTAGAAGATCTTCTACAATCAGCAGACATTCCCCTGAACGCGTTTTCTCACATTCATACCACATACAAAAACATGCAGAGGCACCCAAAGTTGTTTGCATATCTGCAAACAAATTATGAGCATACATGCAACCGAATTCATATAAATTATATAATATGAATTATACAAACAATCTCACCTGTGTGCTACATGCAGAACCAAATTCAGACCACAAACACGAAACATGTTTGCACACATGCATGCGAATAAGTGGTGATCATGAAAACACATTTCTGCTCTCACGTGCAACCAACTTCTGACTATGTACTCAACATTTTTATACAAACAAATATGTGTAAAAGTCTTATAAACAAATTCTGGCCATTTACTAAAGCACATTTGCTTACTTAGATAAGTGAAATATGAGCACATCACTTATTTGACAGTTGTATCAAAAGCAACTCACAACAAAAGACACAAGTCATTGACATGCACATGACAATTAGCCTTGTCCGTTTTATCTGTTTCTGACACAAGTGACTCTACTCTCTCTCTCCCTCTACCCCCCCTTCTCTCCTCTCTCTGTCTGTCTTCTTTCTCACGCCTTCCCTCTCTCCCTCATCTCTCTCTTACTCCCATCTCTCTTACTCTTCCTCTTCCTCTTTCTCCCTCTCTCTTTCTCTTTCTCTTCCTCTTTCTCCATGTCTCCTTCTTTCTCTTTCGTCCACACAGATAGGCCAGCTGACCGATAAGCTGAAGAACCAGTCAGAGAGCCACAAGCAGGCTCAGGAGAATCTCCATGACCAGGTTCCATGTAGCACATAAGCATATTCCTGTTCATGAAATGCTTTACAGTGGTTCCCAACCTTTTTTGGCCAGGGACCCCATTTTGACATCCCAAATTTCTAGAAATCCCATACACACATTTTTACGCACCTGGAAAAAAAATACTGAGCTAACTTTTAGGCTATTAAACCTGTAGATATTTCTGAAAAGATTTAGGAATGTCTGTGTGATGTTTCTGTCTGAATATTGATTAATGTTATATTAATTAAGATATTCATCATATCAGCATTATTTTTTTTACATACCTAGACATTTCAGGCCCCCCATTTGAATTCCAGGCGTCCCCATATGGGGTCCCGACTCCAAGGTTGAAAACGTTGCTGTTTTACCTTGTGCTGCATAACCATTTTGTATTAGGACTTCAGATCAAAAATGTATGATCCCATTTTATCTTTTACATTTGTATTTCATTTACAATGTAATTTGTAATTAACTTACAACAACGTACAGCACTTTTCGTCATTGTGAGATTTTTTTTATCCTCATGTCGTGTGAACAGAATCTAATAATGAATAAAAAGAGAAAAGTATTGTATTGTAAAATTGTCCATGTACAGTATGAAACTTGTTTTCCCTACGTGTTCAGGTGCAGGAGCAGAAGACAGCCATGCGTGCGGTGCAGGACCGCTGCCAGGCCCTGCAGACCTCCAATGGGGAGCTCACCTCGCAGCTCAGCGACAGCAGAGAGAGGGTGGCACAGCTGGACACGCAGGTGAGTGGGGACAGAGGAGTAGAGGAACAGACACACACACACACACACACACACACACACACACACACACACACACACACACACACACACGTCACACACACAGGTCAGCGACAGCAGAGAGAGGGTGGCATAGCTGGACGCGCAGGTGAGTGGGGACAGAGGAGTAGAGGAACACACACACACACACACGCACGCACGCACGCACGCACGCACGCACGCACGCACGCACGCACGTCACACACACACGCACGTCACACACACACGCGCGTCACACACACACGCGCGTCACACACACACGCGCGTCACACACATAGACACACACACATAGACACACACACATAGACACACACACATAGACACACACACACACACACACACACACACACACACACACACACACACACACACACACACACACACACACACACACACACACACACACACACACACGTCACACACACAGGTCAGTGACAGCAGAGAGAGGGTGGCACAGCTGGACACGCAGGTGAGTGGGGACTGAGGAGTAGAGGAACACACACTCACACACACATACACACGCACAAACACGCACACACACGTCACACACACACACAGGTCAGCAACAGCAGAGAGAGTGGCACAGCCAGATTTTCAGGTGAGTGGAGGCAAAGGAGGAGGGAAAGATGAAGATACACACTTAGACACTGACACACACAAGCTCAGACTTAAAGCTTGTGCTTTGAAACAAAGACCGACACTTTGACACGCATGCATGCACACACACATCCGCTTTGACAAAGGTAGTTGCTAATGGTAGTTGGGAAATACAGTAAATCATCATCACAGTCAAGCACTGTCTAGGCACATTGATGGATCCCAATTGTGCTTCCTAACACATGCAGACGACCACAATTACTTCCATTATTGAGGTTATTTCCGGTAGCCTGTGAATGGATAAATGTACTGTGCCCATCAACATACAGTAATTCTTTCCCGAATGGTACCGGTATATCAGTTGTGATGTATAGTGAGTGAACCTCTCTTAAATGGTTGGGATTCCTCTGAGCTTCCTCACACACACACACACACACACACACACACACACACACACACACACACACACACACACACACACACACACACACACACACACACACACACACACACACACACACACACACACACACACACAGGTTAACCAGCTGTCATTGTATATGTTTTAACATGTAGGCTTAGGTAGCCTGGCAGAGAACACTTCCGTCAGGCTAATTATTGTTACATGCATTCCAGTGGACAAACGCATGCGTGAAAAAAAGACCATACACACACAAACACACACACACACACACTTGGATCACTCATCTGTTGTAGGTCACCCCACCCAACCCTGTATATCCCTGTGACCATGTACCTCCCAATTAAGCCTCCTCCACATACAAACACAGCACTCAGCACTTTTCCACATAAAGTAAACCATCTTTTATCAGGGCACTCCTAGACCCATGGCCGGATTAGGCCGTAAAATTCAATGGCACACGTTCCAGGGGTACCAGCCATTTACAACTACCTAAGGGGGGACCCCATTTTTACAAATACTGTTCAAAGGTGGCACCTTATGAGGAAAAGCACCACACTGTTTTAATACAGCCCTGACTAGACCCTACATAAAGCAAGCTTTCTTTTATCACCCCTCTCCTACTAGACCCTTCCAGCCACATGTCCTTTATTTCACACCTCCCCGCTTGAGCGGCACAGTACCCACTGCAGTCAGGTCATGGTGGACCCCACCCCCCAGCCCCACAGTCACGTATGCCAGGCCGACACACAATACAATGACCTCTTATCCAAAACACCAAATGCAGTATCCATTTTCAAATATTAAGTGGTTGTCCTTTTCCGTCAACGTCAACAAAATTACTGTTGACTGTTTTACCAAACAATACCCAATTGTTCCTATGCTAGCTTAAGATCAAATGTTGACAAAAAAAGTATTTATTACATGAATTGCATTTAAAATGTAGTGTTTTAGTTCCAAAAGTGCAGACAGCTGGTCAGGACCTGGGGTGGGCACAGTGCCCAGTGCTGTCTGGCCCTCAAGGGCCCTAATCTCCATGAGCAAGACACCGTGGAAGCACATCAGCTGAGTGGAATATAGTACAGTGGAGCTCTTAATGTCAGTAATCAGAGGAGCTTTTCAGGGCAGATAAGAGTGTGTGTGTGTGTGCGTGTGCGTGTGCGTGTGCGTGTGCGTGTGTGTGTGTGTGTGTGTGTGTGTGTGTGTGTGTGTGTGTGTGTGTGTGTGTGTGTGTGTGTGCGTGTGCGTGTGCGTGTGCGTGTGCGTGTGCGTGCTAAGGCTGTGTGATGGGATAAGTGATTTCATATTGAAGGGCTGTCCATCGGTGGCTCCTGGTGGGGTCAGACAAGGACATGATTCAGCTATGAAATAAGAGGGGAGCACCTAACTTGCCATAATGACATATAATCACTTGCCATTTCGGTTATCATGTTACACTGCTGAATACACACACCTGTGTGCAATGAACTCAAGATGCATACGCTGCAGTTGTCTGTTGATATGAGACCAAAAAACAAAAATTGGGGTTCGTGTAAAATCAAGCTCTTCATAGCTTATTAGGGAAAATGAAATGAAGATATCTGTTCAGATAAAAAAACACAAAAAAAACCAAAACAAAAAAAACACATCATATATGCAATGCTTTGCACAAGACCATAGTCCTGCTTGGATTTATGATACTGTAGTTTGTCCTCGTTTCCATCAGATCTTCAACTTTCTTAATGACTGTCTGAGTAACTGGCAGTGGACTGATTCCTTTTATAACCAACCGCTTTTTTTTCTTTAAGCTTGTTTGTACCATAGCATACAGCGTAAAAGCCTGCCTTGTTCCCCATAGGCGACGTCGAGAGACACAGTTGGGATCTATGTGAGAGTGTGGAGATGCAGCTGTAAGCTAATAACACTGTGCCCAGGACATTGAGTGTCTTTCTTCTCTCGTCTGTTCTCATCTTCTTTCCATTCCTCCGTCTTCCTGCTGTTCTCTTCTCTTCTCTTCTCTTCTCTTCTCTTCTCTTCTCTTCTCTTCTCTTCTCTTCTCTTCTCTTCTCTTCTCTTCTCTTCTCTTCTCTTCTCTTCTCTTCATTCCACTGTGTCCTCTCCTCTCCTCTTCTCCCCACCATTCCGCTCTCCTCTCCTCTTCACCCCTCTCCTCTTCACCCCTCTCTCCTCTCCTCTCCTCTCCTCTCCTCTCCTCTCCTCTCCTCTCCTCTCCACCTCTCCTCTCCTATCCTCTCCTCTCCTTCCCTCTCCTCTTCTTTCCTCCCCCAGCTGAAGGCCAAGACTGAGATGCTTCTGTCTGCCGAGGCCTCCAAGACTGCCCAGAGAGCAGACCTCCAGAACCACCTGGAAACGGCCCAGCATGCATTGCAGGACAAGCAGCAGGTGAACTATTGCCTCCATGACCACCATTTACAGTGACACCCAGCTGTACAGAAGTAAAGAACCACTGGGTATTTTCTGCAAGACGTCTTTCTGTCTGTGGGTGGCCTCTGTCTTCCCAGTGTGTGGCAAGTGGTGTTTATGTTTGCATTTCACCACGGGGTTGTTTGTCTGCGCTGGCCTACTGAGCAGCGTGCGGCTTTTCATCTACTGTGCAATGCAATTCAATGGAATGCCCAATACAAAATGTCAATTTCCCAACATTCTACAAAATGGAGATACACCGTTTTGCAAATAAACCCTTCATTTATTGTCAGGACTGTGAGCTGTGTGTGTGTGTAGTCATGTGTGTTCTTATTTTCAGGACTGTGAGCTCTCTGTGTGCAGCCAATGTATTTGTGGTTGCCAGAGGACTATTGTGTCTTGAAAGGCCAGAGATAAGCTTGTGGTATGGTCATGTTGGGTAGTGATCTCACAAACTGTAGCTCAGATGCAAGCTTAGTGGTATAAATGTGGAGGCTAATGATAAAGTGGCTGTATATGAGTTGCAGCTGTGTTTGCATGCAGCACAGCAGCCACATTATTTCTCAAATGCACATTAGTTGCAACAGATGCAACAGTAATATTGTGTTCGGTAGTATTTATAGTAAAGTTGTTCATGGAGTGCATATGGAGTGCTGGATTAATTAAACATAAAATGTTTGTGTTTACATAGAGTGCGTGTGTGTGCGTGCGTGTGTGTGCGTGCGTGTTAATGACCCTGTACATGTTTTTCGTGCGTGCGTGCGTAGGAGCTGTCTAAGAGTAAGGCGGTGCTGGAGGATCAGTCCAAGCGTCTTGAGGAGCGTCAGGAGCAGGTGACCCAGCTGGAGGCCTCTCTCAAGGAGACCAGGGACAAACTGCTGACCTCCGAGCAGCTCGCAGACACACTGCAGACACAGATCAAGGTCAGTGGCTCACTCACAGCCTGCCCTGCAAGCAGCATAGTGTATTCTGAGAACAAGCATGCATTACGTAACAACTTGTATTCTGTGTGTGTGTGTGTGTGTTTGTTTGTGTACTTATTTGTTGTGTGTGTGTGTACTTATTTGTTGTGTGTGTGTGTACTTATTTGTTGTGTGTATGTGTGTACGTATTTGTTTGTTGTGTGTATTGTGTAAGTGATTTTGTGCTGTATTATGTTGGTGTCTATCTGTTTCATGTGTGTGGCTGAAATGTTTTGTTTTGCCTGTATTTTGTGTTCGTCTGTGTCTATATAATTTGAATAATAAGCACTAAAGGTGTGTGTGTGTGTGTGTGTGTGTGTGTGTGTGTGTGTGTGTGTGTGTGTGTGTGTGTGTGTGTGTGTGTGTGTGTGTGTGTGTGTGTGTGTGTGTGTGTGTGTGTGTGTGTGTGTGTGTGTGTGTGTATTGTGTGTATTGTGTGTATTGTGTACCGGTAAGTGATTTTGTGCTGTATTATGTGGTGTCTATCTGTTTGAATTATGTGGCTGAAATGTTTTTTTGCCTGTATTTTGTGTTCGTCTGTGTCTATAGATATATAATTTGAATAATAAGCAGTAAAGGTGTGCGTGTGTGCGTGTGTGCGTGTGTGCGTGTGTGTGTGTGTGTGTGTGTGCGTCTAGGAGGTGGAGGTGTATGAGTTGTGTGGCTGGCTTGAGCAGGAGCAGCATATGATTATATGATATGATTATTTTTATATGCATGTGGATATATGTATACCGTATACTGTATATAATGTGTGTGTGTGTGTGTGTGTGTAGAAGGTGGAGGCGGAGGTGGGTGAGCTGCGCTCCTGGAGGGAGCAGGCCCAGCAGGAGCAGCAGCAGCTGAGGCAGCAGGTGACCGAGCAGGAGGGCAAGTCCAAGGAGCTCAGCAGACTACTGGCCGAGGAGAAACAAGGGTGAGCTCCACCACTGGCATACGCACAGCAGCGAGCAACTCATGACCGCACACACACACACACACACACACACACACACACACACACACACACACACACACACACACACACACACACACACACACACACACACACACACACACACACACATACACACACACAGACACACACACACATGCATACGCGCCTGTGTGTATAGCACATTTGTGTATGTGCACACTGAGGGATTTGCAAGACCCAATCGACCCAATCGACCACTCTTAGCTAGAACTCCCTAGCTGGTATGAATGCCTGAATGCATCCAGATTGTCTGCATTTCAGCAAAAGAGAATAGCACAGTGTTTTGTGTTCATGAAGAGCAGGGTGGTAGATATAGGTTGGTTTCGCTAGAGTAGTCAAGTCAAGTCAAATTTATTTTTATAGCGCATTTCATACACAGGTGCAACTCAATGTGCTTCCCAAAAAAAAAAAAAGAACATTTAAAACACCAAGATTAAAACATATGGTAAAAAGAAAAACATAAAAAGAACAATACATTTAAAAAAGATATGTTTAAAACATTAAGATAAAAACATGGTAAGAAATAAACATAGAAATAAAAATGATATAAAATGCAAGCTAGTTAAAAGCATCTGAAAACAGCTTTGTCTTAAGTCTAGATTTGAAGATATTAACAGTGGGTGCATTTTTTACATCATTTGGAAGCTGGTTCCAAAGCTTTGCAGCATAGACGCTAAAGGCTGCCTCTCCACACTTTGTTTTTACTCTTGGGATCACCAGCAAATTCTTCTCTGTTGACCTTAGTGAAATGGTTGGCGCATACAGCTGAAACATATCTAGTAGATAGGTGGGTCCCATTCCATTTAATGATTTAAAAACAAGAAGCAGTGCCTTAAAATCAATTCTGTAGCTTACTGGGAGCCAATGCAGTGATCTCAAGATTGGAGTAATGTGGTCAAACTTCCTTGTTTTAGTAAGTACCCTTGCTGCTGCATTCTGGATTAATTGAAGCTGTTTGATGGTATTTTTGGGGAGGCCTGTAAAAAAACTTTTGCAGTAGTCAAGCTTACTAAAAATGAAGGCATGTATTAGCTTCTCCAAATCATGCTTTAACATTAGGCTTCTAAATTTGGAAACATTCTTTACGTGGTAAAATGCAGACTTAGTAATGGCTTTAATGTGACTGATGAAGCTTAGGTCACTGTCAATAAGGACGCCAAGGTTTTTAACCGTATCCAACCGTATCCGTAGTGGGGCATTGGGGAGCTCTAGGGGGTCGTTGAGAAGAATGCAGCTGAGAGGGGGCGGTGCTTAGTTGCCATTGTTGCGGGGGGCATTAGTCCATTTAATTTTTTAATACTAAGGGGACATTGTCAGACTTATGATGGGGTCAAGGGGGTGTTGGGAGGCTTGTGATGAAGCCAAGGGGGTGTCTGTTCAAAAAAGGCTGAGAACCACTGCGCTACAGCATAAACACATGCATTGTTCAGGAGAGAGTGAGTTGGGGTGAGAGTAGATAGGATTAGATTTGATGGCAGCCAACTGTGTTGAGGCAGTGTAAAACAGCTGGCCTCTTTTTAAAGCCATATGTGTACTTGTGTGTGAGTATATTAGAAGCAGTAGTGGTGTACTTCATTTATCCCTATGCAAATGGAGGCATCCAGTAGAATTTTACACATACATGTCACGTTTGTCTGCAGGACTCCCACAGACTTCCCCCTCTCTGTTTCTCCCTGTCTGTTTTTATTGTTGTCTCTATGCTTGTCACATTAGGCGCTTTTCCACATAAAACCCAGCCGTGTCGTGTTGAGCTGAGTGGTGTTGTTAAGACAGCCTGGTTTGTTTTTCCATTACAAACAGTGTTACCTGGAGTATAATTTGGTGTTACAGTACATTTTTGGCGTTGTCACGTAGCATTACATTACGTAGCCTAGTTGACTCACTGAAGGCCGACAGATATCTAATCTATCGAAGTAGGCTATACATAGTGTGAGCGGCATTCTATTTGGATTCTAAAATGTATTTCTGCCTTCGATTGTAATATCAAAGTAATAAAGTGTCAAAAGAGAGGGCGGTAGTTGAATGGGTGGCCGCCATGATTGTTTTTTGATTCACCAGTTAGGGTGAGCTGCACGGCATTCTGGGTAGTAGGCAGCGACATACCCACTCAGCTTGGTTCAGCTGGCCCGAAAAAAAGAGGGCTGGTTTTTGAGCTGTGCTGAGTGTACTTAATACGTACTAGTACCTACTGAATGCATAGTACTTAATATCGAATCGCAACAAACGGCGACCGAGTAGCAGGCAGAAAACTGTCAGTGGAAAAGGGCAATGTGTGCATACAGAGGAGATAACATTATCTATTTCTCTATCTTTTTCCTCCACCCCCTGCTCCCTACCCCTCCCTCATCAGTGCGGCAGCCCTGCAGAAGGACATCCAGAAGAAGACCTCAGCCCTCAGTGAGGCGCGCAAGCAGCTGGAGGCCAGCCGGCTGGAGGCCACCGGCCTGCAGGCTCGCCTGGACTCCCTCACTCAGGAAGGGCAGGCCAAGCAGGCAGAGCTGGACAGGAAAGTCCAGGGCCTCACGGCAGACCTCCAGAAGGCCCAGCAGGAGCAGGAGGCCCAGGCCAAGGAGCTGGGGAAGGCCAAAGAGGGGCTGGCCAAGGCCTCCAAGGCCCTGAAGGAGAGCCAGAGCCAGCGTGAGAAGGAGAAGAAGAGCATGGAGGCCAGCCTCGGGGAGAAGGTTGGTCACGGGGGAGTAGAGGAAGACAAGGGATGTGCTGAAAATGCAAATAATGTTGCCTTTGGTTCAGATATTTTTTGTGCTTTTCTTGCCTTTATTGGATAGGACAGTTGGAGAGGAGACAGGAGACTAATGGGAAAGAGAAAGATGGGGAAGGATTGGGAATTGACCTCGGGCCATAATCAAACCTGGGTCCCCGGCATAACAGTACTGTGCCATAGCCGTTTGAACCACAGCCAAGGCCAAAACTGTTGCCTTTTAAAGAGAGACTAGGCAACATTTTCAAGTTAAATACTCACCTTCTCAAGTCATCCATGCTTAAATGAGATACTAATAGGTGAAGGTGTTTTTTTTCTTTCTTGACCTCTTCCACAGTCTGGCGGCTGGACTTTCTAACAAATCAGCAGCATCCCATCTCGGACTTGGTAGGGGGGTGAACCTGCTAGCCCCACCCCATCGTAGCATGCCCGTTAGCTTCCCCCTCGGCCACATATTAATTCATGTGGTTTTAGAAGATGAATTGCATCATGATGTGGTGGCTGGGATTCTATTTTCCATTGGCACAGGTCGCAGACACCCCAACCTAACACCACCACCACGCCTGAGCCTCTGTGTGTTGCGTTGCCTGGTTGGGGTCATGTCGTATGTGTTGCGCTCTGTGCCCTTAAACCCATGGAGACATTGTTGTTTAAAAGTAAACTCTGCTCTGCTCATAAACGCCTCCCCTGACCTCAGCTGGTCCGCCACGCTTCTGGGAATTGAGGCTCTGGCTTGTTTTTGTCCTTCCCATCAGCGAGCAGTTAAACATGTGCAGAAAGGACCAGAGGCTCGCTTTGATAAGGTCTCTATCAGTTAGCTAGGGCAGTAAAGCTGTCCTCTCCCACTTAATACCTGCCTCCCTCTCTCTCTCTCTCTCTCTCTCTCTCTCTCTCTCTCTCTCTCTCTCTCTCTCTCTCTCTCTCTCTCTCTCTCTCTCTCTGTCTGTCTGTCCATCCATCTCTGTTCATCCATTCTCCCTCTGTCCCTCTATCTCTCTCGCTCTCACTTCATCCCTCTTTCACTCCTCTCTCCCTCCCTCAATCTCTATCACTCTATCCTTTTCTCTGCCACTATCCCTCCACCCCCCTGCGTCCCTCTCCCTCCTTTCCTCTCTGTCTCTGTCCCTCTATATCTCTCGCTCTCCCTTCGTCTCTCACTCTCTTCTTTTTTCCCCTCATCCTCTGTCCGTCATCTCTTGTATCCCCCAGGAGCAGTCGCACCAGAAGGCTTTGCAGCAGCTTAAAAAAAACGCTGACGGCACAGCCAAGGAACTTGCAGAGGTCAAGGGTCAGCTTCAGAACATGACAGAAGTGAGTATTCATGCACAGCTCCTATGAAGCCCTAAAGATTATTTTGGTTTTGTTGCATTAGTTGGCAAGCCTTTTGCGTCATAAACATGAAAACTTTTTTTTAACCATTCCCCCAACACAGGCCGAGAAAGGGCTGAAGGCACAGGTGGTCACGGCGACTGCCCAGCTTACGCAAGCAAAGGACTCGCTCAACGCCCGGGACAAAGAGGCGCAGCAGCTGCAGGCGCAGCTGAAGACGGCCCAGGGGTCCTTCGACCAGGAACTGAAGAAACGGGAGACGCAAGTGGCCAACCTGCAGGCAGCCCAGGCTAAAAAGGCATGTTTTAAATTGGCATTGCTCTCACGCCGGGGCGCCTCCGAGCATGTGTCGCCTCCAAAAGAGGTCTTACCCCAGGGAAAGGAGGGCGTTGATTTCACACATGTATACAGGCATGTTTTGACAAGGTTGTTACACAAGGCACCTTTAGCAAACACCTTTTTATGGAGGAACACCTCACCCTCTGCCTACGTAAAGCCATGTGTGCAGCCTCAGAACATACTGGCATACTGCATGGTTACAGCTACTGTACGCTCTTTAAGCTTTGCCAAAATACACTGTCTTACTCACATGTAAATACTGTCTTACTCACATTTCACAATGTTACTGTAGGAGGATACAGCTATGCTTAACAGCACACTAAACAGCACACTCACTCACAGTACAGACACACGCACACACACATACACTGATCTTCATAGTTAGACATATGTTGCCTGCTTGAACACACTCTTACGTCTACATGCACTGGCTTGCAAAATACACACACACACACTAAGCATAATTATCATTTTTTTCCTAATTGGACCATTATATAAACCTAGAGATGACTGGGCAGAGGCCATGTGACCCCCACTCGTATGTTTATTTGGGTAGAACATGTCAGGATCTGACGCAGGACCTCTCTCTGCCTGGGCCACTGAGAATGACAGACAGACGGACAGACACACGCACACACACACACACACACACACACACACACACACACACACACACACACACACACACACACACACACACACACACACACACACAACCAGAGGAATCTGAGCAGTAACATTCATCATGAGCAGCGACAGGATATTGCACTAATATTTGACTTTCATGCGACTGGGTTCTTGACTTTGCAGCGCAGCAGTTCAAGAATAGTTTTGTTATGTGGGTGCCTTTGGGGCATGCGCTGCTGCATTTTTGAATGCATACTTCACAGGAGAGTTCCCATGATCCTAAAAATGTGGAAAATCTGTGGATTTTTTTTGTTTTAAATCCCATTTTCTTAACATGTCATGATGTTGCACCTACAACAGCCTGGAAGGTGTGAGGTTTATGGTCAGGGATATAGGCATTCTTTCTCTAGCCAGGTGGTAGAACCACAGTGTATGCCCATAATTGCTTATTAATGTAAAAGCAATGAATATGCTTATTGGATCCAGTAAAATTAAATAAATAAATACATAAATAATCCATACGATGGTGCCATTAGCTGTGGTCTGCCTGAAAGTCAATGACCCGTCAACAGCCTTATGCCTCTGTGCACCACTGTCCCAAGTAGACCACTCATTCAGCGATGGAGTGTATTGCAGTTTGGTCAGACTGACGTAGAGATGAAATTCAATGTTATAAGAATGTAAGAATTTGGTCTGGAAAAATCTCAGGACACCCTGAATTTGGTATATGCTTATGTGTACTACTTGAACAACTTTGAACTGCCTCTGTTTAATGACAGTACTGTGGTGTTAGGATACTGTAGCTCACTGCATGCATTGATTTTGGCTGTGTTTACGCATACATGTGCCTGGTCAGGCTGAGGAGGAGAAGAAGCTTCAGGATGAGCTGTCGTCAATGTCCAGCGAGCTGAGCGGAGAGAGGAGCCGCACGGCCGAGCTGCAGCAGACTCTGGAGCAGGCGCAGCAGAGCCTCTCCTCCCTACAGTCCGACTGCTACGGCAAGGAGTCTGAACTCTCCGCCCTAAGACAAGACCTACAGGTGGGCAGACTCATTACATTACATGACATGACATTGTATTACATTTCATCCAGTCACTTACAAGGGGATAAGTACAATTGCACTAGCCCGTGAAACACCCCTGTCTTAGTCACTATTCGATAGGAACTATCAGAGGCTCTTACAGTATGGCCGATTCATACCCTACGTTTGTTAAATTACGGCCGTAATTCTGTCCATACTTGCAAATCCTGTTTGAAACATTCCACACTTCTCCGTAACCTGGTCACAGGGTCGGGCATGATGCGGCCGGTCTTTAGTGTACAATTAGCTAACCCTTCTATCCAAAGCAAGTTGCTGCAAACAGTTTTATTTTTTTATTTGTCAGCATCCAATGCATGATGTACTGTAGGCAGGCCTACTGACTGACTACCTTGTCTGTGCACTTGTGAGCATTGTGTGTGTTGCATGTGCATGTCTGTGACTTTATACATGTGTGTGACTGTATGTTTTTCAGGTGTCTGGTGAGAAGCTGTGTGTGGCCCAGGAGGAGCTGAAGGCCAGTCGTTCCCACCTGAGTAAGCGCGAGGAGGAGATGCAGCAGCTGAAGAGCAGTGGGGCAGCCCTGCAGAAGCAGCTCAAGGAGAGCCAGGACAAGAGCGGCAAGATGGAGAGCTTACTCAAGGAGATGCAGAAGACACAGGTACCACGCCACAGCAGCCACAACACACATTATATTACTCTTAGCAGAGCCAGGAGGCACACTCAAGGAGATGAAGAAGACACAGGTACCATGCCACAGCGGCCACAAAACACATTACATTACACTTAGCAGACACTAAGCCGGGAGCTCAAGCAGAGTCAGGAGGCACACTCAAGGACATGCACAAGACACAGGTACCACAGCAGCTGTAACATGATCTCACAGAATTATGTGAAATGAGCACGGACCATTGTGAGACAAAATCTGTGGCGGTTTTACAGATTTCGCCAAAATTTAATGATGGGCCCACGGAAGTGCTTTCTCTTTATTCCCACAGCTCTATGTTCCCACAGTGTTATTATGTTTCAACTTTTACTATGCTCTCTTAGGATTTTTCCAATTTTAAAGATTTATTACTGATAGGCTACAAAAATGCTTGCACTAAATGAAAGAATGCTAGCAATATAAGCTATGCCCAGACCAAAATATTCCTAACCTATCAACCAAGTGAAAAACGTATTTCTCAAAAACCTTTCTTTACTGATAGGCTAGGGTTAGGGATTGTTTTTGTCGGGGCGCAACTTAAAATGCTATAGCCATTTATTAACAGAATTTGTTGTTGACCGGCTGGAAAAGGTAGGCTATTTCAGCACCAGTTTGTCCGTTTTCTAATGACTGACTTAACATAGAGAAAGCACTTCTGTGGGTCCCATCACAGAAAACCACAGCAGTTCAGCACCCCATCACATTATATCACACTGGTTATTCACTGCTCTTGGCCACCTAGTGGTGTCATGAATAGGACCAGCAACCCTTGGACCACAAGTCTGATGGTGGATTCCAATATGCCGACACCTGTCTGTCCTCCCTTGCTCATTTGCCTGCTTGTGACCTGGTGACCACTGACGACCACTGACATAGGGCCAAATGCTGAAATATATTTTACTGCAATTTCCAGTCACAAACATCATAAATAAAACATTCCTGTTAAAGGAACAGTTCAGTCAATTTCAACATGCTGTTGTATTGCTCACGCTACCCTTGTCTTGTCAGTACACGGTGATGCCACATTTTTTAGCTCAGCCCTTTCCGAGATATGAGCAATTGTAATGGGGGCAGCGTTTGTTTACATTTTTAAAAACTGAAACATAGGCCAACTCCAAATATTTTCCCAAAAGGTACTGCTGTTTGCTAGTTGTCTGCTGATGTTTTATAACCTGTTGGATGTTTTGGGAATAAATAAAAATGTTTTTTTTTTTAATGTAAACAAAGAGCTGCCCCCATTACAATGACCAGGATCTCGGAAACGGCTAAAGAAGAAGAAAAAAAATCTCAGGCACTGTCAAGTCCAGGGTAGTGTGAGCATTACAACTGCATGTTGAAATTGACAGAACTGTCCCTTTAAGAACTACAGTATAACTGGTATTATATAAAAGGGGGTGTTTTCCAGCAGGGCAGAAGATTTCAACCTGTTCTAGCTAGCATTCTGCTAATGTATATGGATTTGTCTTCATAAATTCAATATGTAATATTCTAGTGGCGCAGAAAAAAAAACACCAAAAATATTAATATTTCATGGCAAAAGATATACAGCAAGATACTTTTTTGTTGTTGTAGGCAGCTCCATTGAAATCCATTAATTTTTCACTTGTCTGTGGTGGTAATGCAGCTATTTGGTACTGCAGCTAGTTGGGTTGGCGCCTGTGAACCTTCTCTATAGAGATTCACTGAGAGCTATGAGTGACCCGGCCCGGCTGTGTTTTCCACAGGCCCAGACGCAGGAGGATCTGGGTAAGGAGAGGGCCCAGCTGGAGGAGTTCCGGACGGCCCAGACCTCCCTGGAGAATGAGCGCAGCCGCCTGGCTACCGAGCTCAAGGCCCTGGCCGACAAGAATGACAAGGTCAGCAACAACCATGGCTTACAGTGCACCACAAAGACAATGTTATCAATATATTGAAATACAACAAATTACATTTTGTGTGCGTGTGTGCGTAATGTTGTGCTGTGTGTGTTGGTGAGAAGAGAGAGAGAGATTATTGTCAATGTCTTATTTATACGTTTTAGTTTAAACTGCACATTTGAGACAATTTCTGACAATAAACTACACTTGACTTGACATAAAGTACTCTCGACTAGCAAACATTTTGATCCAAATCGGCATACATACACAGGCATAGCAAATTTAGTCTTAATTGTAATGCTGAATTGTTTGATGCTGTTTGTTTTTTGTTTTTTGTTTTTTTCTTACATTTAAAAATAAAATTACAAATTACAAAGTTTTACAGAGTTACAAAAAATATTGGTCATTTCTAAAGATGAGCAGGGTTAATGTCACCCAAAGCCTCTTTTGCCTAGGTAAAAGGATGATTGATACAAGGATGTACAAGGATGATTGATATAATTTATTGGACAGCATGGGGGGTATTGCATAGACTTAGGTCTGGGATTCAGTGACAATGTGCCACAATGCCATTTCACTCAAGTGACAACATGAGCAGGTCAGTGTTTCAGCCTATGGCAGGTTGCAGGGCAGTAGAGCAGTGCTTGTGTTTTTGTTTGTGTATACATGGACAGTGGCTTCTGTGGGTGAGAGTTGTCTGTGTACAGTATATACAAAGTCCCAGGTGTGTGTGCGCTTTAGATCAATGAACACAGATTTAGAACTGTGTGTGTGTGTGTGTGCGTGCGTGTGTACGCATGTGCGCATGCATATGAGCAACTAATTAGAAATATTTGTGTAAGTTCCAGATGTGGGTTGTTTGAGTGTGTTTCATAGCTGTCAACTTTCAGCTGCCAAAAATCAGGAAAATTCCCATATTTTAAAGTGATACTGTGCTATTTTGGGAAAATAGTTGAGTTAAATGATTGAGTTTTACCTTTCTCCTGTACTTTCAACCGTTCTCTGAGTATGGCAGTGCAAATTCTACCTCCAAGCTAGCAGTTAACATTGAGTCCTATGAGACCAGCTACTTGCTAGCTTGGAGGTAAAATTTGCACTTTCATACTCAGAGAACAGCAGGAAATGCAGGTAAAAGGTACAACTCAATCATATAACTCAAGGAAAGGTGTAATATGAGCTTATTTCCAAAAAATGGTACAATATCACTTCAAGCCAAAAATCTGGAAATTTTCAATAGGCCAAATCCTGAGAGGCAACAGGATGACAGTGACTGGTCGGACGTTGCCTTCTGCTTTTCACAACAGTCCGCATGCGAGGCCAGTCAGTCCTGTCCAAAATTTCCCCACAGTGCACGTTTAAAAGGAGCATGTACAGCGTGAAAAACAATGAGGCATGAGTGTCCCCTTGTTTTGTCGCTAAAGTTGTCTGGGGCTCATGCAAACCTTCATGTAGCTGTTGCTGGTTGTGATGAGGTTAATCTCACTATTCGCTGTTCTGAGGCTTGTGTTTACCTGAAGATCATTGTCTGTTTCAGTGAGGCAAAGAGAGGGCACACACACGCCTGAGCTCGAGGGTGAGAGCTCGTATTTTCAAAGAGCTTGAATTGGTGACAGGTAGCTTGATAAACAAGACCCTCTCAGCCTCTCTACAAGTAGGGCGTGTAGCTCGTCGTGCTAACTGACGGGGCCGTGGGGATCATTTCTGGACCGACAGTGTTTTTTTTTTGTTTTTTTTGTTTTGTTCATAATTTGAAATGTGAAAATGGGAATTTCCTGTGAAATAAGGGATGATTGACGGTTTGTGTGTGTGTGTGGGTGTGGGTGTGGGTGTGGGTGTGTTTGTTTGATGTTGTGCTGTTCCGTGTGTGTGTGTGTGTGTCTGTTTGCGTGTGTGTGTGTGTTTAAAACGTTGTTCTGTGCTGTGTTGATCCTCAGGAGTTGAAGGAGCTGCAGGCGGCTAAGCAGCTGCTGATTGGCCAGAAGCTGGAGCTGCAGGGCAAGGTGGAGGCGGGGCTAAAGGATCTGGAGGAGGAGCGAAAGCAGCACCAGACAACACGCGACGGATTTAGCTCCATAGAGGAGAAACTCAAGGCAGACACGCAGAGGGTCCACACACAGATGGTACACACACACACACACACACACACACACACACACACACACACACACACACACACACACACACACACACACACACACACAACGATGCTATTGACATGTGTGTAAAGCAGACATGCAGTATTTCAGATTTTACTTTAAAGGCATGTCAATAATGAGCTTAATAAATGTGCCATGTAGTGTTATTTCCATGTCTCCGGAGAAATCGGGGTTTCATTTCTCCCCTTGTCCTTTCCTCACCTTTAACTGCTCCTCTTCCTGTCCTCCATCATCCCCTGTAGGCAGAGGAGGTGCGGGCGCGGGAGCTCCTCCAGAAGGAGAAGGAGGAGGCGGAAGTGCGTCTGGGGCTGCAGCTGTCGGCGTTGAATGAGAACGTGGCCACCCTGAAGCGGGAGTGGCAGGGCAGCCAGCGGAGAGTGGCCGAGCTGGAGAAACAGACGGACGAGCTGAGGGGCGAGATGGCCGTCCTAGAGGCCACCGTGCAGAACAACCAGGACGAGAGGAGAGCACTGCTCGAGAGGTGAGAAATGTGTGCGTGCGTGACTGTGTGCGTGTGTCTGTGTGTGTGTGGTTTTGTGTTCTTCTGGTTTTGAGGGGGGAGATGGCTGAAGCCATACTAGAAGCCCTCGTGCAGAACAACCAGGACAAGAGGAGAGCACTGGTCGAGGTGGGTGTGGGGTGTGGGTGTATGAGTGAATTTGGGTGCACATTTGTGTGAGAGGGGGGTGGGGAGGTGGAGAATATGTGTGTGAGATGTATGTGTGTGATTTGGTATTGGACATTTTTGTAAAGTGTTCTTTTTTTCATGTGTGTGTGTGTGTGTGTGTCTATGTTTGTCTGTGTGTGTGTTTGTCTGTGTGTAGGTGTGTGAAGGGCGAGGGCGAGATTGAGAAGCTGCAGGCTAAGGTGATGGAGATGCGGAGGAAGCTGGATGACACCACTGCAGCCATGCAGGAGCTCGGCCGGGAGAACCAATCACTACAGGTCAGACCCACACGCCAGCCAATCACAAAACCATTTCAGATGAGCACAAATGATGCAGCCGCTTACAGTGTGGCACAAGCGCAACATGATTATGACCGACACTGACTGGTTATTGTAGGCTTATTGTGTGCTACAAACCAAACTTTTTCAGCTGGCCCTTTTTGGACTTCAGAATATTTTTGCTTACACATTCTTAAAGGCATTTTTTGTCCAATAATATTGCTAGAGTTTCCATTAATAGTTTGCGCGCTGATATTGCTAGAAATCCACAGGACAATAAATAGGCCAATATCTATTAACCATACAAGTGAATACGGTTACTAACCAAATCATGGAATTATGTTAGCTGTGGATTTCCTGTTTTTCTGCAATTGTCCGTGACCCCCCAAGGGTTCTTGACCCCCAGTTAGGGAAGCACTGGACTAACTGGTGTAGCAGTTATGTAATATCATTTGCTAGTGCTGTACTTACACCATGACTTTACTTTTACTTTTGACACATCTGCCATTGATGGATCCAGTGGCCTTGGGATGTGAATAGTCTTCCTCCTAAACTGAATGTAGACCCAGTGACCTTCCCACAACGATGAAACACAAACACACAATTACTGAACATCCCCCAGTTGTGATACTTTGTACAGATTTGGTAGCGGCCTAATTTCCCTGCAGAGGAAATGGAAATTTGTATAGCCATTGACAATTTGTACATTAACTTATTACTGTGTAATTATGCGAACTAATATTATTCACTGTAAATTGTCATCCAGCCCTCAGTTCAGTCTGAAATGATGTGATATTTGTATCCTAGTGCTGTTACCTACTTTGAGTAGAAAGTTATTCTGCTGCTGGTGGAATAAATGCATTGCATGGTATTCCCACTGTTCCATTACACAGGTGGTTAATAAAGCTATGCTTATACTAGAAACAACCTACGCGACCTGAGTAGCCGAGGTTGCTGAAGAAGTTTCGCCATGAATTTGCTTTATTCGCTCTGGACGTGACGGTGACATGTTTGATTTGGCTAATCGAATAACGGCGCTCTGGCTTGTCAGCCTGGAACATTCGGAATATGAACAGTCCAGTTGGTTTTCGCTGAGCCGCGTTATAGCTCATTACCATAATATTCGCTTAACTTTAGTCGCTGAAATACGCTCAGGTCGCTCAGGTCAGGAATTTGCTTCCGTCATTTCAACATGATCTCCAAAAATTCTGTGCTCCTGGACACGGATGTTAAGGACACGAAATCCGTGTCCAGGAGCACGGATTTTGCCAAAATTCCGTGCTCCTGGTCACGGAATTGTTTTCCGTGCTCCTGGACACAGAATTGTTTTCTGTGATGGACACACAGAAGTGCTCTCTCTATACTCCCACAGCTCTATGTTTCCACAGTATTTGACCTCAGTCAAATATTTTTTCTCCAAAAAAACATTTCTTACTGACAGGTTAGGGTTAGGGATTGTTTTGGTCTGGGTACAGCTAGTATTCTTTCATTCATTATATGAATTTAATAGCCTATCAACCAACTGGAAAAGGTATTTCTCAAAAATATGTCTTAAATGACAGGTTAAGGTTAGGGAATGTTTTGGTCAGGGTACAACTTAAATTGCTATAGCATTATTTTGCTTAGGATTAGCATTTGGTATGTATTTTCTAATGATTGAATTAACACAGTGCTGTGGGAATATAGAAAGCAGTTCCGTGTGCCCATCACGGAAAACAATTCCGTGTCCTGGAGCACAGAATTTTGGCAAAATCCGTGCTCCTGGACACAGATTTTGTGTCCTTAACATCCGTGTCTAGGAGCACGGAATTTTTGGAGATCAGGCTGGTCATTTTATTCGCATACGCTCCATATATACATGATGACTTCTGTCGCTCAGGTAGTGTAGGTCGCTCTTGTTGTACACATAGCTTAACAATTCTGATGTGCTTATTGTGTATGTTTCTTGTGTGCTCAGATCAAGCAGTCTCAGAGTCTGACCAGGAAATGGGCCGAAGACCACGAGGTTCAGAACTGCATGGCATGTGGCAAAGGCTTCTCACTCGCCATCAGAAAGGTGAGTGTAGTCTTGTTCTCTCCCTGTCTCTCATCTATTCATCTTTCTCACAGACCTCTCTCTCTGTCTCTCCCCCATCTGTCCCTCTTTCCTCACATCTGTTTCTCTCTCTGTGGCCATCTCTCCATCTTTAGCTCGCTACATCTCTCTCTCCCTTCCCCCTCTCTATCTCTTTCGTCATACATGAGCACATTTAACTACACAAATCTTTTCTCCCAACTCCTCTCAACTAAGTACATTTATGCACATAGTTTTAAATCTAAAAGTGAGCGCCGTTGAATTATCTGAATCATCTGTATTTCAACCCGTACACTCTTCCACACATATTCCCATTTGCCATGTAATTCTGTAGCCATGCTCATTCATTTCTCCGCTGTCAGGAGTGAGCGGGAGAACAGGTCGGCTCTCTCACGCAACCCATTTGTTACATGGTGCCGCAGCAGCCCATTCACAGCACTGGTGGATCAATAGTGTGTTAATGATCAGCCACAGCGTCACACACACACACGCACGCACGCACGCGCACACACACACACACACACACACACACACACACACACACACTGACCTACCCACCCACCCCTGCTAAGGCCTGTTTGCTCTGTCTGAAAGGGCCAGGCCACATCAAAGGGCTGCTGTGCCGCTGGAGAGCACACTGCACTGATTCAGGCCCCATAACAACAGATCAATACAAATGCTAATAGCACTGCACTATAGCCTTCAAAGACCAAACTGGAGCTGTGCTGAGCTAGCCTGGGAAATCTTATGCTGCATTGCACGATCGTTCTGATCTGAAGGACAGCATGGGGGTCATTCTGTAATTACAGTGACCTTTTAAGTCCATGGGCTTTTATTTGCAAATTCCATTAACTATTGACTACAACCAATGATGTTTTGGACATCAGCACACATTTATCTTTCATATAATGAAATGAGCTTCAACCCTGGTGTCTGTACAATTACAGCACATCTCATAATCTCTCTTTTCTTTGTTGCTCATTATGTTCCTCTTGCTTTTACGGGCAGTCCTGGGTAAGCGGTAGAAGATGACATTTTTCGGGAATTTGCGGGATTCCCACGGGATGGGAGTCAAAATTTTACAGATGAACAGGAGCGGACAGGAGCGGGAATAAAAATGAACGAACATGAATGATTTTGAGGAGGATTGGGAGACATTCTTACAGGAGTGGATGGGATGGGATTTGTTTCTTTTACTCCCACTTCTTTTTTCTGGGACCCGGATGGGACGGGATTGAAAATGCACTCGCGTGTCATTCTCTAGTAAGCGGTTAGGGCGTCATTCTTGTAACACTTTAATATCTGAAGAAATTCTTCATAAAATCAACTTGACCAAACAAAAAGATTATGAATTTGGTAACAAACCAGGGAAACTACTAGCATATCAAATAAAGAAGGAGCAAGCGGAAAAGACCATAAAAGCTATATACAAGTCAGAAAACGAAATAACATACCATCCTCAGGAGATTAATCACACCTTTTTCAACTTCTATAACAATCTTTATAAGTCACAACAGACCATTTCTCAAGAAAGCTTGGAAGAGTATTTAAGTTTAATTAAATTACCAGAAATGTCTTCCTTAGATAAGCAAATGTTAAATTCTCCATTTACAGAAGAAGAAGTACTGGCTACAATTAATTCAATGTCCTTAAATAAAAGTCCAGGACCAGACGGCTTCTCTGTAGATTTCTACAGGGAGTTCTGGCCTGAGATCCGTACAATCTTCATGGCAATGGTAAATTATTTTTGCAAGGAAAACTCACTTCCTCAGACAATGAACCTTGCGCATATTAGTGTCCTACTTAAAGGTGGCAAAGACCCCTTACAATGCTCTTCTTATCGACCTATAAGTCTCTTGGATCATGATTACAAAATTATCACCAAACTCTTAGCTAGAAGACTGGAGTCTATCCTACCCACACTTATCAATCCTGATCAGTCAGGCTTCATAAAAGGAAGATATGCAGCTGATAATATAAGAAGAACATTAAATCTAGTAAACTGCCTTAATAATCAGCACAAACCCTCTCTGCTTCTATCTTTAGATGCAGAGAAAGCTTTTGACAGGGTGGAATTTAATTTTCTTTTCGCTGTCCTTGATAAATGTAAATTTGGTGATAATTTCATGAAGTGGATTAAAAGTATTTATAAGAGCCCCAAAGCGGCAGTTATCACAAATGGACACTGTTCAAACTCGTTCTCCCTAACTAGAGGAACTAGGCAGGGATGCCCATTGTCTCCCTTACTCTTTGCTATAATGATTGAGCCGCTCGCCACACTTATTAGGAGCAATAGTAACATCCGAGGCTATAAGTTGAATACCACTGAACACAAATTGTCACTATTTGCAGATGACATTCTCTTATATATTATAGATCCGGAACACTCCGTTCCTCATTTGCTAAATACAATTAATGAATTTGGTACATATTCAGGATATAAGATTAATCTTAATAAGTCCAATGCGATTTTTCTACATATGTCAACAACTGAAAAAATGCTTGCCTCGAGTGGATTCAACCACACTCCAAAAGGTTTTAAGTACCTAGGCATTTTCATTACCCCAGAATTGGAGAATTTATATCAAGAAAACTACACTCTCCTTTCTTCGAAGGTCAGATCAGAATTATCAAGGTGGACTTCACTACCATTATCACCCTTGGGAAGAATAAACTTAATTAAAATTAACGTCCTCCCAAGATTTCTTTTTCTTTTTCAAATGCTTCCTTGCTCGCTTCCAGATGATTTTTTCAAGCTAATCAATAACTCTCTCTCAAGATTTATTTGGAATAATAAAAAACCTCGTGTTAGTCTCTCTACTCTTATGAAACCAGAAGCCTTGGGAGGCCTGGGATTACCAAATCTTCAATACTACTTTTGGGCAGCTCAAATAAGGAACCTAGTCTCATGGACAACAATGAGACAAGAATCGCTGTGGGTGGATATTGAGTCAAAAATAGTCCAACCACTGACCCTTAGTTCCCTCATATACATAAATAATTTTGGAAAAATTAAGAACATTCTTGTAACCCAAAGGTTGCTGGTTCGACTCTCGACATGCCAGGTTGGTGGGGGGAGTAATTAACCAGTGCTCTCCCCCATCCTCCTCCATGACTGAGGTACACTGAGAATGGTACCGTCCCACCACACTGCTCCCTTTCGGGTGCGATTGGGGGCAGCCCCCTTGCATCAATGCAATTTCGTTGTGTGCAGTGTGCACTTGTGTGCTGTGTAGTGCTGTGTCACAATGGCAATGGGAGTTGGAGTTTCCCAGTTGGGCTTTCACTTCACTTTTTTGTTTCTATTGTATGCTGTGATCTGTCTGTTGTATGTCAGTAAGTAAGTAGAGAAACCATCCATGCCTCCTACAGTAATTTGAGACTGATAAAGAAAACCTGATTTAACCTCTTTGTCTCATTTTCTCCCTCTCTTTCTTGTTCTCTGTTTATGTAGCATCACTGCAGGCATTGTGGGAACATCTTCTGTCACGAGTGTTCGGCGAAGAACGCCCTCACGCCTTCCTCCAAGAAGCCCGTCAGAGTGTGTGAGGCCTGCTTTGAGGAGCTACAGGGCTGACCTTTCACTCACACACACACACACACACACACACACACACACACACACACACACACACACACACACACACACACACACACACACACACACACACACGCACACTACCCTACATGCAGATAGACTTGGTGAGACTGTGTCCTTTGTATTTTACCTGATAAACATGTGCACTAAGTTAGTTAACTGAGGAGGGCCATGGAGGAGGAGCGGAGCAGAGTGGAATGGAGGGGGTCTCTGGCTGAGCGAGCCTCTGCTCTACTGCCTGGAGATGAGGAAGGACCTCTGCAGCAGCAGCAGCAGCAGCAGCATCACTGGCACCAGGATATACTGTAGGAAGGGGGGCGGGAGAGAGAGGGCCCGGGTACTGACCTATGCCCCCCATAGATTTTGAATGGACGTGGCTCCCTACAAGTTTGTAGAAATATGTACAGTATACTGTATGGGTACTGAGACATGCCGTGCCACCCTTCCACCTCTCTCTCTCTCTCTCACTCACACTCACACGCACACTCACACGCACACTCACACGCACACTCACACGCACACGCACACGCACACACACACACACACACACACACACACACACACACTCATTGACTGAGGGCGTGGCCAATTGCTGATGACCTCAGTGTGTAACCTTTAAGAAATTAAGCGTTTTTGTTCGTTTTTAAATGTGAGAATGGCGGGGGCGGGGGGCACCAGAAAAGCCAGCGCCGTGTGTTTGTTGTGTGTCGTTTTGTGGCTTGCTTTGCAGCCTCAGAGGTCGTAACCAGAGGAGAGACTGAGGATGCAGGGTGGTGGTAGTCCCCTCGATGTTTTGCCACCGGATATATTCTGAAATGATCGATTGATTGCCTGATGAATGAATGAATGGCAGAAGTGAGACACAGAAGGTTCTGAGTTGGTTTGACATTGAGTCGATCACATCACATCAGGAAGTATGGTTGTATGCAAGAAAGTATGTGTCTGTGTTTGCATATTAAGTCGTTTTTGAGATGTGTGTGTTTGTGCCTGGAGGTTGTGAAGATGATTTGATATTGTAGGGTTGCCGTCAGATTCAATATTGTCTCAGAAGGTGGGAACTGTTTTTTGTTTTTGTTTAGATTTTTTTCTTTAAGTATTTGATTGTTTTTGGTTTGATGTGTAACACCATGTGACTACATGCTTTGCAGTCGTGTAATGACTAATGGTCTGTGTGATGTGATGGTGATTAAGTCATGTCATGGTTGATCTGGTGAGTTACAGTATGTTCTTTTAAAGGATACGCAAGAAGTTGGAATGAGGAGTCAACACCAGCAGGGATCTGATCAAGACCAAAGAATGTAGAGTAGGTGCGTGTGTGTGTGTGTGTGTGTGTGTGTGTGTGTGTGTGTGTGTGCGCGTGTGTGTGCATGTACTGTATGTGTGTGTGTGTGTGAGCGCTTACACAGAGGAGAGATCCTGAGATTCTTTATTAAAAAAAAAAAATCCCTCTGGCCATCCCGTCATTTCTGATGACTAGAGGTGATATTAAAAGCTCTTTGGTTGAAATAGTAGCCTAGATCTCATGTTGCATTGTCCACTGCTTGTCACGAGCGCCGTGTTCCGTCACTGATGCGGTATGCATGCATCTACTGTACATATGCAACCAGAAGTATAGGCGCCGCCAATGATGGTACTCTTAACGCCGTATTGTACATAGGTCATTACTGTGCGTGTGTGTTTATTGATATGTTCTGCTGTGTGGCTGTGAAGGAGTTTGTGTGTGTCTGCACTCACTTTGCTTTTGAGCAATAATTGTAACACTGTGGCGCTGCGGCAGGTGTGTGTGTGTGTTGTGTGACTGCTTTGTATAAACACTTGAAAAAAAGGGGTCTGCCTGTATGGTTAAATATTTTTTTAACAAGATAAATTTGTTCATTGATTAAGTTTTAGATTGTGTTTCTGTCTTAATTGTCTTATCTGAAGTATACTGCTTGTACCAAGGTGAAAAATCTCAACTTAGCCGTGCAAGCTATCGCACAAGTGACTGATCATGTCGATGTTCAAAACAAAAGCAGGATAAAGGAGCACTCTTCTCTTCAGGACGGTAGAGCTGCCAGTGCAATGTTGTCCTGCCTGTGGCACGTCTCTGGTCGTTGGGCTGGAGCTGGTTAGTCTGGTTCCTCCACGAGTCACAGGCCTCCATCACCACATCCACACCACATGTGTGTGCGCACGCGCACGCGCACACCTGTGAACACCCCACTTACTGAAGAGGGTAAGCTCCTGAACGGCATCACTTTTGTGTGTGTGTGCGTGCGTGTGTGTGTGTGTACAGTATCACGGGGCAGGGGGACAGGTTCACTTCTTACCTTTTGTATTGGAGGTGAAGCAGGAGTTGTACGAGCAAAGAATCATCTAGTTATTCTAGTAGAGTAAGATACCCCAAACCCTGCCTACCCAAAGCAAAGGAGTGTGCCCAAGTTCCGTCTCCTAAGGCGGCATGGTCCCCTTCTTCTTCTCCATCTCTGGAGTTTAGTAATGGTTTGCACAATATGTGCACTACTGCCATCTACAGAGCCAAGAGAACTCCATCTATTCTTAAACTAAAGCAGAAACATAACTGAAGGTCTCCTAAAGGGGTGGTCACCTGACATCACATCGGGTGATGTTTGAGAAGTATGGGCTTGATGTATCTTACTCTACTAGACGATTCTTTGGTACAAGAGTCACGAGCCCTCCGTGAACCTCTGTTATCTTCTGTGTGATAAAGGAAGTGGGCTACACAGCCAGCCACATTCTACTTCAGTATACATACATTTTTTGTTTTGGTAAACGGTTGAGTGCGCATGCAGCCAGGGATCCCATAATGCTAGGCGGCTAGGTGTTTAACATTAGAAGTTACATTGGACCAGTGTAGTGCTTGCTAAGAACCTGTTTTGTAGTGGGCTGGATGTTGTAGTGGGTTCTGTGGTTTCTGTATGCCTACCAACTCCATTCTAGGATAACTATCCTAACGTGAGTACATCAGAATCGATTCCTATGCTTTGTAAATGAAGTTTTATTGTATCACACCAATCACATGTGAGGAGGAAGTTTGAGTGACGGCAGCATCCAAACAATCAGAGGCTGCTGCAGACCGCGAAACCCCGCCTTGTCAGCAGTGGCTAACAGTTTGCAACACAATATAGCGTCTTTTAGAGCAGTGTTTCCCAACATTTTTGTCTCGTGTACCCGCTAAGCATTTCCGTTGTGCCATGAGTACCCCCCGAAGTCAAGTTCTATATCACTTTCTATATCCCAATGCAACCAAGCCCCATACATTTGTTAAAATTTCATTTTTCCAAGTACCCCCTGCTGTGTGCTCGCGTACCCCTAGTGGTACACGTACCCCTGTTTGGGAAACACTGTTTTAGAGCACATGGCAAAGAATTTTGAGCGACATGATGGTATGCTCTTCTAAACGTTGTCACCGACAGTACAGTAGGCGAGTAAGTGAATAAAACCGCAAGCCGACAAGACAACAGGTCCTTGTCATACACTGTACAGGGCTCCAATGGGACTTCAAATGATGAACAACACATAGCCGCCTAGCATTTTGGAATCCCTGGCTGCGTACGCATTCAATTGATTACCAACAGTCGGAACCCATGTATAGTATCCATCCACTCAAGTTATGTGGTGAAGATTTCAGAACACAGCAGGACTAAGGACTAAGAAGGTTATTATTTGTGTGAAGTAAAATGCACTCAAGTTTTCTCTCTCTCTCTCCCTCTCCCTGTTGCTCTCTCTACTTCAGATTTTTTAAGTATTTCTTCATGCATGTTGGACACTGACTTGCACAAAAAAAGATGTCTATGAGACTGTCTGACATGCACTGTATATGTGGCAGTCAGCACCAGTCAAACTGATTGTGTGTACTAGTGCCATGGATTTTTCTCTTCATCTGTCACCTGCTGCTCTCTGACCGAAAGAAGAGGTGAGAGAGTGGGGGCAGGGTCATGTTCATTCCCTTTTTCGGAGGGGAAAATCAATTCTTTCATTCTACTAACGAATGCCATTGTGATAACTTTTGTCTGTAACATGTTTGTTTTAAGTATGATGTATTGTGTTTTGTATTATAAAAAATACACATGATAAAGGGAGAGCAAATCCCTTGAGGACATAAGTTTTTTTTTTTGGAAAAATGTCTTAACGGTCCTCGTATATCATTGGATAATGACACTACGCATTGTTGTAGATTTCATTTGCCAGTTTATCATGGCTCTGTGTGTGTGTGGGTGGGTGAGTGGCGTGATGACTAGGCCTCTATCTGTGTGCGTGTGTCTATGATCATGTCTCCGTGCCTTACAAGCTTGTGTTTTCGCTCACTGCCTGCGTGTGCATTCACACCCTCTCTAGCGTCCGTATAAGGCTCGTGACCGACGCAGGAGGACAAATGACCGACTGATTGACTGACTGACAGGGTTCCCTCTGAAGCGATCTGGTTTTTTTTTTTTTTTGGTCATGAGAGGAGGGAGGAGAGTGATGTAATTTATGTCCCAAGGGATCATTTGTTATCTAATTTCCCTCATGTGAAAGAGTAAATAATAAAACTAGGTGTTTCTATTTTCCACAAATACTCTGATTTTTTTTCCTTTACCATTCTGACATTTTTATGGGGTTGGTGTATGGCTTTGCGGGTGTTTTTCTCCGCTTTGTCCCAGTGAGTCGTGAGTGCATCTTTCTCATGATGACAAGGTTAAATTAGATTAATTAAATTACCTCTAGACATGGTTCACAGTACAGCAAACAAACAGCTTGATTTGAAGGCTTATGGACTGCAAAGAGCAGAGAGCAACTTAGAACATAAACAACAAAAAAACGCGAAATTGACCAGTCCACTCTGAGTCATGGGAAACTTTTTTTAATTACAAAAAACTAGGCATTTACATTAACTATGTCACAAATGAACATTTAATATCCTAGAGATTCTGTGCTTGATGACTGTGTCAATGACTGTACTATGTCCGGTATGTGTTTGTGTGTGTGTGTGTGTGAGAGAGAGAGATAGAGAGAGATAGAGAGAGGGAGTGCTTGAAAGTAGGAAGAGAGTGACACTGGGACGGGAGGCAGCCCATCTGACCTGCAGGGTGTCACTTAGAGAAGTTCTCGTATACTCTCCACCATAGCAATGAGGGACAGTCACCTTCAGTTCACAGATATACTGTGTCCACCAGTGACAGTCACCTGTTCAATAGTTCATAGATATATGTACTGTACAGCCTCCACCGTAGCGGTGAAGCTCCACTAGTCCTCCACACTTTTGAGCTGAGGGTGCAGGGTTGGGGGTTTTGGACCAGGTGAGGTTGTGTTAAGTTAGGTGATGTGGTGTAAGGTGGGGTCTGTTAAACATTTCTATTGTGGCAGGGCAGGTTTGGAGGGAGGTGAAACTTGGAACAGATCTGCAGGGGCAGCTAATGGGAAGGTTCTTTACAGGGGAAGTTGACATGGGCTGGGGAAAGGAGGGAGGGGCTGGGTTGGTTCTACGAGGGGGCCTTCCACAAGATTGGTGAAATCTTTATCACTGGATCAGATCTGGGAAGACTCCAGCCAGGCTGAAGAGTTCTTGACACGGGGATGCTGTGAGTCCTGCTTCAGAAGCGCTGTGACTGCCTTCTCAATCTCAGTCATCCACGTTTTCTGGAACAGAAAAATAACAACATATAACTATGAACAGCTAGTTTTAAAACTGGACCAAAACTTTCATGGCTGCACAGGTGGAGTAGCCTCCAACTGCAGTGTGCAGAGAATCTTAGCGGGACTGGAACTGAATAGGATGACGTGGCTCAAGTGGGAGTGTATCGCTATAATACCATAATAGGCGATAATGGGAGGGACTGGAGGTCTGCATTCTGCAGCTGAACATACTTGCACAGGTGTGCAAGCCCTGTGGATATATCCTTGCTTGATGTAACCACTACAGTGGTCTCGTTTACATAGAATATTTTATTCTGAATCAACTTAATTTAATTCAGAATAAAACTTCGCTTTGAAAACATCATGTAAACACTTTAAAATTCAGATTTTTTTGTTTTGGAATTATACTTGATTAAGTTGATATACTTTAATAAGATAGGTGTTTTATTCTAGTTTGTAATTCTGAGCAAGTTTATTTCTCTATCATGTACATATACATTAATTCCACTGTTTTATAAATTCTGGTCATTCCATGCATGTTTGTTGCATCGCGACCCCTACGCAGACCCAGCGCAGAAAGCTCTAACCCAGCACGAGCATTCTCAGTCAAATGGAAATGCCTTGGGCCGCTGTGGCGCAGCGCGCCAAGCCCCCCACATTTGGGCTTGCATGCCCACGGGGACCCCGGTTCGAGTCCGGCCGGGGTCATTTCCCGATCCCACCCCGTCTCTCTGTCCCACTCGCTTCCTGTCACCATCTCAAACTGTCCTATCGAATAAAGGCATAAAAGCCCCTAAAAAATATCTTTACATTTTTTTTTTTTAATCGAAATGCCTTGGAATTAAATGAAAGTGCCTCATGTAAACTCGACGGAGAATGATTTTAATTTCAATTCAAACTTTAATTCTGAATATTATGTAAAAGTGGCAATTGTCTCCACAGAACTACAAGAAGAGTACGTATTATGACAGATAATGAGTTTGGACAAACCCACATTTCCACAAACATTCTGTACTGGGGAAATCATTTATTTGTTAGAGTTTAATGTTTTCTTTTCTCCAGTCCACACCCTTACAATCTAAGATCAGATCAGCACAATAGTCTAATAGCTTAGCTCCAAAATATAAAGGAATCGTTCAGTTTGTGATACAAGCATGAAAATTGGTACACATATAGCCAAAGGCATTCCAAAAAGAACTGGATATGGAGCCATCGTGAATTTTCAACATGGTGGCCATGGCAGCCATTTTTCAAAATGGCCGCCAGCAACAATAGTTTTCTTGGATATAACACATTTTAGACATATTTACCATTCATACCACTTGGTAAATGTAATATGGATAATTGAAAAGTTGTCATGAATATTCAAGATGGCTGCAATTTTCAAGATGGCCGCTGTTACTTATATGATTTATCTGATATAGGTGATATCGGTGTCAAATCAGTCATTGTTCATGATTCAGAAATCTGATTTGGATATTTGGAAATAACCAGAAGCTTCCTTTTATCTCATTTTATACTTGATATACAGTATAGCATCACTGTTTCTTTCAAAATGGCAGCCCATGTCAGATAGTCATACAATAGTGGAGTCTGTTAAGGGGTTTTTACCATTACGGAACTGACAAAAGCACTTTGCATGGTGTTTCCTTAGGGCAGTGGTTCCCAACCTTTTTCTTCAGGGACCCATATTTTTACCATTGTAAGCTATGGTGACCCAATCGCATGAGAGGGAGTCACATGATACTCTGTTTCCTGTGAAAACTCCTTAGTTATCATTTTGTTCCTCAGTTTGTCTTCTGTCAAATAGAGAATAACTGTTAAATGCAGCACTTACATTTTGTTGCTTCTATGCATATATTAGTTGAAATGCTTTGTCATTTATTTAACATGGGCTATATATGGTATTAAAATTAAACCCCTTAAAATCAAGAGGGCTTCGTGACCCACTGTGGATCTTTGGCGACCCATAGGTTGGGTCCCGACCCATAGGTTGGGAACCACTGCCTTAGGGTATATGCTGTAATTCTAGCCTAGGAGCCCTCCGAAAAAAAAACTTTCTACTATGTCATACAATATGTCATGTTGTGTAATGCATTACATTGTTATTACATGACATTATACTTAGCTGACAATGTTAATACAGTCCCGAACTCAGCAGAGATGAAAGGGCAGTGGTAGTCTGCTTGACCAGATTGATGAAAAGTACAAAAATGTACATACTTAGTAATGGTGTGCATTGGCACTGACTGCCCTCTCGATTCGATTTCGATTTGGGTGGTAGAGATTCTATTCCATTCCATTCTATGCATTTCCATGCATTACATTTCTATTGAAAGCAAAGTAAATGTTTCGTCATGATGATGAGGCAATACAAGTAGTCAGATACTGTGCAACATTTTTTTGGCTGTTTTCTGTATCAGTCTTGCAGTTTTCAATGCTTTGAAGTGCTTTTATTTAACTTAACATTCATTTGCTCCTGAAATATCCACGTAAGTAATTGAAACTTCCGCACTGATTATGGAACTTGCTGCATTGAATTGAATTGTCCATGCCCCGCATTGCATTGCATTGCCGAATCGATTATTGTAGTACATAGTGTGAAAGTATAAGTCTGTGCTGACATGCTTGACAGCAAATGTGCCATTGTGAATGATTTGAGACGATTCTTGGTCTGAATTCTAATGAACATTTCCACATTACAACTATGGTGAGAATAGATGACTGCTGCTAATGCTTGCTCAGCATCTGAATGGGGAAGTGTCAGTGCAGGATGATGTCCAAGGTAGCAGGTTCTCCATCCTCTATTTTCCATAACAGATATTTTTTATTTGTATGAGAGAGGGTAAAAGACAGGACCTCTCCATATGTATGAAGAACCCATAAGATCACCTAATTCTACATTCTCACAAGTAGCATTGTGCATATTGAGTGCATTTCAGCCATCTTTAGAATGGCATTACAGACAGATTACTCAATTTACATGTAGGCTACAGTATGTCTTCCGTTCAAATTAAATGGAAATGTTTTCTAAGTAGGTGTTGAGTAAGTAGGCAGAGGCCAATTGTTTTTTTTCCTGAATTTGCAAACAAGTCCTCACCTACTAAGTGTGTCACAAGTTGCAGTCAGTGAGTACTTCAATTGCTACTTCAAAACTGACAGCTGATGGACAACATGTGCCACCCTTACCCACAGGAGAAATATCTATATAAAACAACAATTCTCATATGGTACATACTATAAAAGTAAATAATTACCGATACTCATTTTCTTGATATGCAAGGCACACAAATAGCCTGGGAGGAAGGATAGTCTACCATACCCCCCCAAACAAAATGACACATGACTTAACATGAACTTGACATGAATGCCACATGACATAACCTTCAAGATTTTGAGTGGCAACAGTAGCATAACTCATTCCCACTACACTTTTTTGCTTTCTATTGTACATGACCTCAGAATGCTCTACATGTTTCAGTTCTATAATTGTGCTGTACAGTACAGTACAGTATTAGTGCAGTGCAGTGCAGTACAGCAGCATACAGTACGGTGGAGTATAGAAAAGTACAGTGCAGTACAGTACAGTAGCATACAGTAGGGTGCAGTATAGAAAAGTAAAGTAGAGTATAGTACAATACAGTACATTAGCATACAGTATGGTACAGTATAGTACAGTAGTAAACAGTACGGTGCAGTATAGAAAAGTACAGTACAGTATAGTAGAGTACAGTACAGTAGCATACAGTACGGTGCAGTACAGTATAGTACAGTAGCATACAGTACGGTGCAGTATAGCAAAGTACAGTACAGTACAGTAGCATACAGTATAGTACAGTACAGTACAGTATTTCACATTACAGTACAGTACAGTATAATAGAGTATAGTACAGTACAGTACAGTACAGTACAGTAGCATACAGTACAGTACAGTACAGTACAGTACGGTATTTCACATTACAGTACAGTATAGTAGAGTATAGTACAGTACAGTACAGTACTGGGTCGTAAGGAAGCAACGTTCTAAATTTCACACTGTTTTCAGCTCTGTAACGGTAATGGCCTTTTTCTTGAAAATGGCGGCCATCTTGAATATTCATGACAACTTTTAAATTATCCATAAGACATTTACCAAGTAGTATGAATTGAATGGTAAATATGTCTAAAATGTAATATTATATTCATTACTCGTAAGAAAACTGTTGTTGCTGGCGGCCATTTTGAAAAATGGCTGATATGGCCACCATGTTGAAAATTCATGATGGCTCCATATCCAGTTCTTTTTAGAATGCCTTTGGCTACATGTGTATCAATTTTCATGCTTGTATCACAAACTGAACGATTGTTTTGGTTAGCCGCTGCACTACAAGGATATACAGCTCCAGGCCACTTAATTAGAATAGCATGAAAAAGTTGATTTATTTCCATAATTCCATCAATAATGTTAAACTGTCATGGATTGTAGATGCATGGCCCAGTTGTTCAACTATTCCAATCATTCAAGTTTTTCTTTCTACATAATTTGGCCTTCCAGCTCAAAAAACCCACGAATTGGGGAATTCGCATCATTAGCATATTGTAATAAAATCACAATTTTCCTCATCAAAATTCGTTTCACATCAGTGCACATCAAATCAGTTGAAATTTGGTACTTTCTACATAACATGCAATGTTCAATACTTGGTTAGGACTCTCTCTGTCTTAATAACGGCCATGATGCGTTTAACATTGAAGTCAATGGCAAAAACAGTGCATGGGAATTATGGAAGCCCAGATATCCTTGATGCTTTGCCGTCAGCTGTTCTTGTTTGTTGACCTGGGCTCCGTTTCTCGATTCTTGCCTTTGCTAACCGTCTTAAGTCGGTCTTGAGTTGGTCGTAAGTTGGTCTTGAGTTGGTCTTAAGTTGGTCTTCAGTTGGTCTTTAGACGCAAGACCAACTTAAGAACAACTTAAGAACAACTTAAGACCAACTCAAGACCTTGGTTACAACGTTGGTCTTAAGAACGAACAAAATGGCTAACGTCGTTAGCAAAGGCACTGTCGAGAAACGACCCCCTGGTGTCCCACACTTCACTCTTCAATATACCCGTAGATACCCATGCTACGTTTTGATGTTAACTCACCAGTTTAATTCTAACTCACCAGAAATAAAACCCCATTCATTTTCAATGGGGTTTCATTTCTGGTGATTTAGAATTAAACTGGTGAGTAGCGACAAAACGTGGCATGGAAATCTACAGGGTATATTGAAGAGTGAAGTGTGGGACACCAGGTCAGCAAACAAGAACAGCTGACAGCAAAGCATGGAAATGGAAATAAATAAACTTTTTCACGCTATTCTAATAAAGTGGCCTGGAGCTGTAGATCAAATAAAGATTTGTATGTTCATAGGAAAAAGAATCAACCTTTACTTGTATTCTCCAACAGCACAGCCTGACATATTAGTGTGGGAATGGGGAGATAGTGTGACACATACAAGTGCTGTGCTGTCTTTTCTGCATAGTCAGGTGAAAATCCTGCAGTGACCTGCACTATTACCTAAAACTGCTCATAAACCATTGGGGACAGAATGTCGTCACACTCTGACCTCTCTGTTGTACTGTACTCTTGAGGACAGTTATGAGTCGTCATCTTCCACATATACTATCTCTTCTCACGCATGTCCAAGGGTGAACAAACAGCAATCAAAACACCCACCAGCCCCTCCCCGTTGTCACTAAAGCAAATTAGGTTGTGATAACCAAAGGCATTCATATACTGTATGTGTATTGCGGCAACATTACAGAGATGAGATCTCTAATCTATAGTACGGTACTCAGCTGACAGAGCAGCGCCATAATTAAGTCAACCCCAGGGACAACAGCACTGTATGCCAGTATCAACCATAGACTGTAGATATCAATAAAACTACATTTAAGCCCAGGGTGCCATTTGTAGGGGTGGGATTGTCCCCTTTTCTGGTTTTGACACTTTTCCTACATGGTTTTATTCGTTTATTGATCCGGCTTAAAATCTGAAACGCATCCCCTCTTCAGGCTTTCCAACAAATCGCAGCTGTTTAAGCCACACTATAACACAATTTCATTACATACTGTAAGTATAGTGGAGATGTACCTTGACGGCCTCTGAGCAGGCCTGTAGGATGAAGGCCCCGATGCACTGCTGGTAGCGGTTCTGGTGCATGAGGATGAAGGAGTGGGGCAGGCTGGAGGCTGAGCACAGACACACGGAAACAACACACAGAGGAGGAGGAGGAGGAAGACGGCAAGTCAGACTATGCATTTATTTCATTTACGAATGTAAGTGTGTAACGGATGGCAACTAGCAGAGTGTCGCGTAGATGGTCAGTAAACCCTCCCTGTCAAAGCTTCCTACAGTATCAGTAGCAATGAACATCGAGTCTGGACCTTAAACTGAGTGGTGTAAACCTTACCTCTTTACTGTTTGTACACAGTTGTGACAAATACAATGGGGAAAATGGTGTAACGACTATGTATTATCATGTGCCAGTGTTATACTTGAACCACGAATATACTTTTGCTTTTACTTTCACTTTTGACAACTCTGGTGGTGGGCTGCAGCCACTGGGTGGCTATACTCTACGGTACCTGTGGCGTTGAGCTGGTCTACGTTCTTCAGCTGCAGCCGGTCGAGGGAGAGCGGCTGGTCCAGCACAGTGAAGGTGCAGCCCTCCTGCAGCAGAGGCTCCAGCTCCTGCCCTGGACCCGACCGCACCGGCACCACGTCCACACTACCCGACTTCTGCAGAGAGAGACAAATGCATTGCTATGTGCAAGCAGGCACACACATAAGCACAAACACACACACAGCTGACCAGAGGTCCGTTTCTCGATTATTGTCGTTGCTGACCGTCTGAGGACCGTCTTAAGACCATCTTACCGTTCCCTTGGATGGTAGCATGTCATTTTCCCGACGCCTTTTTGGTCCGATGCGTCAATATTCCGAAAACTTCCCATTGATCCTACAGCCCACTAACTCGAAATAATTAAAATAAACCTTTTGCTCCCACAGCTCAATTTTCCGACCAATTGCTGTTTGGGGTTGGTCATCATAATTACCCAGGTCGTATGTCCTGCTCCTCTTTTTCCCGGTGCAAGTTGACTTCAGCTGCATGCGCTGCTACGAACACATAGATGCCGTCTGATTCGGTCTCGCTGTGCCCTTACCAAAACCACTCCTAAACCTAACCTGTCATTAATGCAATGTTGCCAAGTTTTACAATTGTGCCCTACCCAAAACCTAACCTGTCAGTATTGCAATGTTTCTGAGATTTAATTTTGTGCCTTGACCAAAACTTTCCCTAAACCTAACCTGTCACAGACAGCTGCATGACCACTGCACATATCAGAGATGACGGTGATCTAAAGCAGCTTTTGGTCGGAACACTGGACTGTCGGGACAAAGGGTTTCATTTCGAGTAAAAAGTCTGTAAGCCTAAGTGCTGTAGGATCAATGGGAAATAATCGGAATATTGACACATCGGACCAATGGTGCGTCGGAAAAACGAGCAGACCCCCCCTTGGATTTAGCTGTCGAGAGAGAGTTGAGTCGCTCTTACGAAGGACTTCGCTAACGACGATAGCAAAAGCGCTTTCGAGAAACGGACCCCAGTTTTACACCAACAGACCTCTGCAGAGAGACAAATGCATTCATGTGCACACACGCACACAGCTGACCAGGTCTACACTACCAGAATTCTGCAGAGAGAGAGACACACACACACACACACACACTGTTTTCTGTGAGGAAAATTCCTTCACATTGTTAAAAACTTTGATTGATTTTGAACTTTGGACAACCCCTATGGTGACTTCACCAGACAATGACACATTTTTAATGGTACGATTATAATTGAACATTAATCCCTTAAGTACACAAGGATTAACCATATAACCACACGCACACATACACGCACAGACACCATCCCTAGCTTGAATCACCATTCTGATGAAGACACCCATCATTGTGTTGTGACACAATCACCACTCCACTTGCTGCACCCATGTGCACTTGCACACACTCACACACCCACACACACTATTCTGATGAGGCCACCTACCCTTGCTATAATGCTGTTCTAAAATATTGTTTATCTTATTTTTGAATTACGGAGACACACAGGGGCATTTGCTTTACCCACAGTATCTTCGTCTCTCTTTCTTTCTCTCTCTGTCTCTCTTTTGCACGCACACACACACACACACACACACACACACACACACACACACACACACACACACACACACACACAGGCATATTCATATTCATAGTCATAGTCTGGAGAGGGCAATTAGTGGGTGAGGTCAGGGGATTATTGCACAATTATTCTGGAACAGCCCCTCATAAAACAATAAGCGTCATAAATACCTTCTTATTCCTTTTCAGTTTCGTGACCAGCAGGAATTCATCAAAAAGGAAGAGGAAGACTTCACTTCGTTCAAGTTTAGCATTTTCTGCGAGGAGACATTACAAAGTTATTACAGACTATTTGTTATTAAATGAATTTAAACACAAAGCACAACCAAAAACACATGACATTCAGCCAAAACAAAACTAATCTCACAGGTAAGCACATCAATTCATATAAAGGTCAAGATGATTAGGTAGAGTGAATAGACAAGGCCACTAGATAGACAAGACTTGTCAGATAGTACACATCTATGCTGCTACGTAGACATGGGTCCACCCAGAGCCGTATATATATATATCTCTATATACGGCTCTGGGTCCACCCATACGTGGGATAAACATGAATGCTTTTCAGGGCTCTAACCACATCCGGGGCTGGTTCGATCAGGGGCAGGTATGATCATTGTTGATTGCCACTACACTAAGAGGTGCTGAGAGATAATTTCAACACCAAAATGGTGTCCATTTGGACTAGAATAAGTCAACCTACATTGGAGTTCTCAAAGTCATTAACCCTTGAGGTGAGAGCAACTTTTCAGTTTTGGGGTGTCATTCCGTGGATTTTACACATTCCACTCAACACATCCCAGAAAAGTGACAGTTAAAGATAAAAAGATGAAACACATTTTGATTGACTGTTAAGGGACTCAGCTATAAATCAAAACAAAGTTTGAGATCATCAGATGATTGATTCAAGCAGGGTAACAGCTTTTGTGAAAAAATCTGTGCCTCAAATGGCTGGGGCAGGTTCGATCACTAATGTCGGGGCAGGTTCGATCAATGGATTCCATTGACTTCCATTATATGGCACTACAATGGGGGTCTATGTAATTTTTCAGAAACATGAAAGGAATATGGAATTGAACTGAAAATAGCCAAATTAGGTTAAATGTTGAATGTGACATGTTGTTTGACCTTTTTTGCCAGTAATATATTCAACAGCTTAGGTTTTTAACAAGTTTAGTGATGTTTTTATGATTATTTAATCATTAGCCAATTAAACATTTCTATCTTTGCATTCAAGCTGATCTTTATAAGAAACCATGGTAAAAAGACATGCCTTTATTAATTTATCAAGCTATCTGCTTGCTATTTCACATTATAATTTAGTTAGGCCTGTGATCAAACCAGCCCCGACTACCTGATCGAACCTGCCCCGGCACGGTTCAGTGACAATTACATTGCTTATTACTCGAAACAAGGGATCGTTTGTTGACATTATATGCATGTATCTTATAGAGGAGACATGACTCTTTCAGTCAATCACCATTTGACAGCTGTAAAGCTTTGTAAAGGCAGAGAAAAATAAATGAGAATGAAAATTGATCGAACCAGCCCCGGTCTCCCCTAGACATTGGCTCCTCTGCGTACCTATGAGGCTCAGCCTCCCCTCGTGCAGCAGACTGCGATGGGCCACCAGGTTCTCCAACGTCACGGCCTTCAGCAGGTGCTTCAGGTTCTGCAGGGGGAACGTGAACATGAACATGCATTACTCATAGCATGAGATGGTGAAAAGGTGAAATAATAGCAATGCATTATCAGGGTACAAGTTTGGGCATGCAACCAGGGGTTAAATTGGGATTTGCTATGTGGGAGATCTCTAGTATGGAGTCTGGCCAAACAATAGCTTTTGATTGCTGAAAAGATTTTAAAAGTTCTCTAGAGTTGGCCAAGACAGTACTGTAGCTCAAATGGCTAGGGCACTGACTATGGTTTGATTCCAGCTCGAGGCCATTGCCTGATTCACCCCTGTCTCTGTCTCCCATTAGTTTCCTGTCTTCTCTTGGACTGTCATATCCAATTAAGGCAGGAAAAGCCCTACACAAACAATAAAGAAATGTTCTCTAGTGTGGATGCATCATAATGTGTGCAGTGTCAAGAGTCCTGTTAGGAGGGCATCAGAGAGTGCTTCAGGTTATTCAGGTAGAACATGTGAGGGGGGCATCCATGAGAGCAAGTTTGGGCATGCATTTGTCACTGTGTATAGACAACAGTGTCAAACACCTCTTTGGTAGAACTGGAAGAGCAGGATGATGACTGACAACAACCCGTCAGTCATTGCACTACACTAGCGGTACCGGTATGTGCACAGATATGCAAGGTGCTGCTATAGTGTATATATATCCTTCATGTGTGGCACTGTCACTTTGGAGATAATAATAGCAGCAGCAGCAAAATAAGCAACAAAACACCTGGAGAGTCACTTGGCCCTAATCTTTTAACCTGTGGGTGGGGCCCAACTAAAAGAGGATAGTCATATAATGAATTGTCAGTAGTCATGTCATGAATTGTCCCTAAATAAAACATTGGAATGTATATGTGTGCTTTGCGGTGCTGCTAGAATAACATATAAGCCTGTTTGTCCCTTTCCCACACTGGCTACCAGCACGAAAGGCGAGGCATACAATGCATACAATACAATGTGGGGGTCAATGATGTTTTTATAGTAGCAGACCTCAGGGTGGTGCAACCACAGCTAATGGCACCGTTGTAAGAATTTCTGGATTATTTAAAAAGTCAGAGAATGTGCGCACATCAGTAGCACAGGTGCTGGACCAAACATAAGATAACTGAAAGGAAAATAAAGGTCCACAGCACTGTTTGATGCTCCCAAAAGTGCTGTGGATCTTTATTTGCCTTTCAGTTACTGAATTATTTAACCTGTTAAGACATGGCCTCTGTTACAAATAGACTGCTACAATAATGGCAATTTTATGAAATAAACGTCACTGACCCCATTATTTAGCCTAGTAAACTAGCCCCACCCGCCAGGCTCAAATTATTTCCATTTAGTCTGGCTTGCAGGCTACCATGTATTCTCTCTGATACTGCTAGCATAGCTCACATCCGGCACAAGCATATGTATGCACTCTGATGAGGAAGTCTATGTGGTGCTGCTAGCATAGCTTACCATGGCACAGGCACATACCCTTACTAAATTTGACCTTGGTAAACCATGATTTCATGTTTTTTTTTTTAGCATGGTTTGACACAGTTGGTTTGACTATGAAATTTACCATGGTTTGACTCTGATTTGCCACGGTTTATAATTATTCATTAAATTACAACCATAGACACAAACCATGCTGAAAAAAACATGAAAACCATGAATAACCATGATCCACTGTTAGTCAGGAATCACGGTTTTCATGGCTACCCAAAACACATGGATAAGCCATAGTAATACTATGGTTGTTTAAGAGTATTTAAATAACCCATGGTTACTACAGTAAATCCATGATCGATTTTCGTAAGGGTATGTACATTTATGTTCTCTGATGAGTTTATGTATGCTGTGTGGCACTTCTAGCGTAGCTTACCATGGGCACACACATATATTTACATTTTCTGATGAGTATATATGCCGCGTGAGGCTGCTACCGTAGCTCACCTCTGGCACCATCGGCGTGCACAGATAGAGACGAGGTGATGCTAAAGCACTTGCCCTTTTGCCCTACTGGACAAAAACATTTCTCACAATATACTGTGGTCCATTTTGACATAATTATCCACATATGTTTGACGATCAGAACCATGTGAAATGAATCCCCCGATATATACTGCCTCAATAGCCTAGTGAGGCAGCTGCAAGATTCACATGCCCCTCGTCTCCTCCTTGAGCACCTGCCCAGCAAACTTTCTGTGCACACCACCACTCTGGCACTTAGGCATATGTGTATTCTCTGACAAGTATATTACATTACATTACATTAAGCTGACGCTTTAATTTATTCAAAGCGACTTACAGATATTATTTGTCAGGGTATTGTTTACATTCCCTGGAGCAATGTGGGGTTAGGTGCCTTGCTCAAGGGCACATCAGCCATGGATGGAGATGTAGAGAGAGGTCAGCCGAACCTGCAACCCCTAGATTGAAAGACCAGCTCTCTAACCACTAGGCCACGGCTGCCCAGTATATGTATGCTGTGTGGTGTGGTGCTGATGGCCTAACTCACCTCTGGCACGTAGGCGCGCTTGTCCCTCTCCCACACCGGCAACCAGACCAGGGCCTCCTTCAGCAGCTTGACCTTCTGGTAGTTATCCAGCCACTTCACCTTGCCCTCCAGGTCATCTGCAAACAAGACACGAGGAGATGGGAGATGGTGGCTTAGAGAGGGAGAGAGGGAGAGAGTGTGGTGGTGTTGGTGGCCTGATATGTGTGTGTGTGTGTGTGGGGGGGTGGATGTTGTGTGTCATGTTGGACTTGTGGAGCATGTTTTCCTACACGCTTGGTGTGTGTGTGTTGTGTGTTGGAAGGCGTGTGAGTGGGTGAGGGGATGATTCCTGTACTTCATCTTTACAGTAACAAAGGCACCCCCCACCCACACACACACAAAGCAGACACAGGCGGGCAGACACAAACAACCACCCCCATCAACTCACTGGGGTCAGGGGGAGGTCGTAACAAGCTCCTGCCCCTCCTGCAAAAACAGCACAGCACAGCAGCCACAACAGGCCACACACCACAATTCTTTTTTTTCAAACATGTCTTTATTTAACTTTTCCTATTTTACAGGTCACAACCCACACACACCCCAAACCCAAGGCACACACACACAAAAAAATACAAATAACATCACACCCCACTCCTTACTCTCCCTCTGTCTTTGTGCCAGTGTGACGACAATTCCTGCTATTTTTACCATCTCTCTTTCTCTCTCTCTCTCTCTCTCTCTCTCTCTCTCTCTCTCTCTCTCTCTCTCTCTCTCTCTCTCCCTCTCCCTCCCTCTGTCTCTTTTTCGCTGTCTCTTTCTCTCCCTCTCTCTCTTTCTCTCCCTCTCTCTCTCTCTCTCTATCATTGTGATGAGATTAGGCGTGCACACCCTGTGGCTTTAGTGATCTGATGGCACGGATCCGTGTGGTGTGATGTGGTCTTGTGTGGTGGGGTGTGGTGTGGTGAGGTGGGGAGAGAGAGAGAGAGCGAGAGGGAGAACGGGAGGGAGGGGGAACAGAGCTGGAGGCGACCTTTACACGCGCAGTCAGACGCTCCAGTTACCGCAGCAAGGGAAACGTGGGCACACACACACACACACACACACACACACACACACACACACACACACACACACACACACACACACACACACACACACACACACACACACACACACACACACACACACACACACACACACACACACACACACACACACACACAGTCAGTGGTTCTGGGATAACAATACAGATGACACACTCTCTCTCTCACACACACACACACACACACACACACACACACACACACACACACACACACACACACACACACACACACACACACACACACACACACACACACACATACACACACATACACACACATACACACACACACACACACACACACACAGGGACTTCATGGGACCAGTTTTATTTCCCAAGTAAAAAAAAAGTGTACTTAATATATACTTAATAAGTACGTTTTATTGTATTTAAAGTGTACTTCAAAAGTGTGTATTTAAAGAATGTTATTTTGGGACAACTTATAGTATACTTAAATGTACTTGAAATATAATTAAGTAGAGCTTAAACACATTTTAAGTTGACTTTTTTGTACTAAAATTAAACTTTGTATAAGTGTACTTAATATACTAAAAATATATTTAACTTTAAGTACATTATAAGTATACTAACCAAGTCACTTTAAAATGTGTTTAATGTTTACTTTAGCATGCGGATAAGTGCATTTTAAGTACATTAGAAATCTATTTCAATGTCATGAGAAAGTACTTTATAGTATACTGCAGAAGTACATACTTAAGTTGTGTTATTTTGGGACAACTTATAGTATACTTAAATACACTTGAAATATAATTAAGTAGAGCTTAATCACATTTTAAGTTGACTTTTTTGTACTAAAATCAAACTTTGTACAAGTGTACTTAATATACTAAAAACATACTTACTTTAAGTACATTTCAAATATATTCACAAAAAAACGCTTTAAGTACATTTTAAGTGTATTGACTCTAAATGTATTTTAAGTATACTACAAGTAGATTTTACTTTAAGCACATTTCAAATATATTTATTTTAAGTACACTTTAAATATATTTCAAAAGTATATGAAAAAAACATTAATGTAATCACCAGTTACTCATTTCCATTGTACATTGTCTTGTTCACAACCATCAGCCATTCACATGAACCTTCCTTTCACCTTCACTTCAGACAACAACCACTGCCTCAACCAGGATTTGAACCCACAATTCACTGAACCACAGACCTGCACTCTAACCACTAGACCACAACTACCTGTCCTTTGACAGGCACAATTACGTTCTTGAAGTAATAGTCTTGAGTAGTACACTTTAAGTATACTTTTATATACTTAATTATAATACTTAGAAATCATTGGTGGTGGTATGCTTTTATCGAATTAAAGACACTTTTACATGTTTAATTTGTGCACCAAAAAGTACACTTAAAGTGCACTTAATACACTAATAACACAACTTAAGTACAGACTTCAGTATTGTGCTTAAAAGTTTAATAGGGAAGGCCTTACATGCCTTTTTAAAATCTGTTTGTGCTCTTCAATATGGTGTTTTTACCATGAAAATACATTAACAAAATGGAAGGTGGAAGGTTATTTAATGTTACAAAGCATAATGAATAAATAAGCCTAGGTTAAAATACACTAAAATGATGGTTTAAAAAAGTACCCAGGTGAAAAAAGTGTACTTAATATACTTAATAAGTATCGTATTTTTGTATTTAAAATATACTTCAAAGTGTGTATTTAAAGAATGTTATTTTGGGACAACTTATAGTATACTTAAATACACTTGAAATATAATTAAGTAGAGCTTTAACACATTTTAAGTTGACTTTTTGGTACTAAAAATCAAACTTTGTACAAGTGTACTTAATATACTAAATCATACTTAACTTTAAGTACGTTTCAAATATTCTTTCTAATACCAAACTTTAGCACATTACTTTTAAAATACAAATACACTTAACCCTGTGAAACCTGAACCATGAAAGCAATGAGAGAAAATTATATATTTTTGGAATTTGCTTCAATATTGGTCCCTTATAAGAAATGTAAAAAAAAAATTCAAAATTTTGTTAAGGTCACTGAGATATTTGATGCATCATATATGATGCATCAGGCTTTAAAGGGAATGAAAATTCCAATTTCATGACCATTGAAAAATGACTTTTAATGCATTTGCATCTTTTTTTTTTATTTAAAAAAGTTGTCAGACAATTTAATTTGAGGATTATCTTTAAATATTTAGTGAGATCCTGCCATTTTTTAAGCCTATCCTTGTTTTAGCAGGACCATATTTTACATTTCCCACAGCCTGGTTGGGTAATTTTTTAAAATCTATGTAAAAACATAGCTGATCGAATGCTTAACAACCTATTTATGAGTGTAATATAGATCATTATTAATTTTTGATGTGTAATTTGAATATATGGGTCCATTACTACAATTGGACCATTTCTCCATTCACTTCAATGCATTTTTTACGAGATCATAATTTCAACATTTTGCATTACATTTTCAAAATCGCAAGTAAAACGTGTTTCTTAAGGCAATATCTTTGTCTTGAAGTAAAACAACTTGTGTGTTTTGTTAAACGATCGTCGTGGTATGCTTTGTAAGTTTCCCTATGGAGCAAATGCATTGATGGCTGACTTCCTGCCAGGTGCTTATATGTTGCATCAGTTTTAGCACGATCTCTCTGCAACACGGTGTAAAATATAAACTCTTCCTTGATTAATTGCACAAAGCAAGTGTTCAAATTAAAGGATGTAGAGTTATATTTCGGAAATTTGTACACAAACCTTTTGCAATTTGTCGATATCTCAGCGTCGGTCAGGGAAACCGCTTCTACTCCATTTTTGCATTTTTCGCCGAGCTGTGATCAACTTGTTGTTGACCGCTGCTCTCTTGTGGCGGTGTCCGTGTACTGCAGGACGTTTGGAAATGACACGCAGGATGTTTTTGAGATGGATTTTTTTTTGTGTCAGCGTGGAGAGGGCTTTGAATTTCATGCATCATAGATGATGCATCCGGCGCGATAGGGTTAAAATACACTTAAAATATACTACACTAACAGTATGTTTTCAAATACAACACTTAAGCACATTACTTTAAAAATACAAATACACTTAAAATACACTTGAAGTGGTTCAAGACAACAAGAAAAATAACATAAAATCTTTATAAGTGAGTACATTTCATTAAAGACAATTAATATTAGTGTCAAAAAGGCAATATAGTAAGTATGCAAAAAAATATGCATATTTGTAAAGGTCGTAAAATAAAGTTTAGGTATATATAACTGATAATGTATATTTTCTAACACTATGTTTGAGTACATTTTTAAGAACCAAAGTTTAATACATTAAACTAGCAGTACATTTTCATAATACCATACATTACTATAATGGTGTATGTGTATGATTTTTTGTAGTTTATTTCCAAAATTCATGCTGGAAAAAAGGGGGAGTCATACATCATCATCATAAATTGAGGTTCTTGTCCATGTTCCAGATATAGACATTTTTTGCTAGGAAAATGACTGTACTTTGGCCAGTAATTAGTTTATTTATTTTGTAAATATAGTTACAATACATTTAAATACACAACACTAATAGTGTAATTTTCTAAAAACAATCTTTAGCACATTACTTTAAAAATACAAATGTACTTAAAATACATTTAAATACAATACACTAATAGTGTATTTTATAACACTACACTTTAACACATTACTTTTAAAATATAAATGTACTTAAAATAGACTTAAATTAGAATATACTAATAGTATATTTAACAATACCACACTTAAGCACATTACTTTAAAAATACAAATGTATTTACAATACATTTAAATACAATACACTAATAGTGTATTTTTTAATAAAACACTTTAGCACATTACTTTTAAAATACAAATGTACTTAAAATAGACTTTAAATAGAATATACTAATAGTATATTTTAACAATACCACACTTTAGCACATTACTTTAAAAATACAAATGTATTTACAATACATTTAAATACAATACATTAATAGTGTATTTTATAATATTACACTTTAACGCATTACTTTTAAAATACAAATGTACTTAAAATAGACTTAAAATTGAATATACTAAAAGTATATTTAACAGTACCACACTTAAGCACATTACTTTAAAAATACAAATGTACTTACAATACATTTAAATACAATACACTAATGGTGTATTTTATAATACTACATTTAAGTACATAACTTTTAAAATACAAAGATACTTAAAATACACTTAAAATATAATACACTAATAGTATACTTTATAATGCTACACTTTAGCACATTACTTTTAAAATACAAATGTACTTAAAATACATTTAAATAGAATATACTAATAGTGTATTTAACAATACCACACTTACAATACATTTAAATACAATACACTAATAGTGTATTTTATAATACTACACTTTAACACATTACTTTTAAAATACAAATGTACTTAAAATAGACTTAAAATTGAATATACTAAAAGTATATTTAACAATACCACACTTAAGCCCATTACTTTTAAAATACAAATGTACTTAAAATATATTTAAATACAACACAATAAAAGTGTATTTCATAACACTACACTTAAGTACATGACTTTTAAAATACAATTGTACTAACAATACATTTAAATACAATACACTAATAGTGTATTTTATAATACTACACTTAAGTACATAACTTTTAAAATACAAAGATACTTAAAATACACTTAAAATATAATACACTAACAGTATACTGTATAATGCTACACTTTAGCACATTACTTTTAAAATACAAATGTACTTAAATTAGACTTAAAATACAATATACTAATAGTATATTTGACAATACTACACTTTAGCACATTACTTTTAAAATACAAATGTACTTACAATATATTTAAATACAATACATTAATAGTGTACTTTATAATACTACACTTAAGTACATAACTTTTAAAATGCAAAGATACTTAAAATACACTTAAAGTATAATACACTAATAGTATACTTTATAATGCTACACTTTTAGCACATTACTTTTAAAATACAATATACTTGAAATACATTTAAAATATAATACACCTAATAGTATATTTGACAATACTACACTTAGCACATTACTTTTAAAATACAAATATACTTAAAATACATTTAAAGTACAATACACTAACAGTATATTTTATAAAACTATATTTAAGTACATAACTTTAATAATACAAATTATTTTAAAATATATTTAAAATACACTTAACTATAAGTATATTTTTAAATACCATACTTAAGTACTGTACTTGATAAGTAGAGTGTACTTAAAATATACTTTCAGAAAATTAAATATATTTAAAGTACACTTAAGTACACATTTTTTTGACCTGGGTTGTTTGTCAAATCATGGTACATTCAGTTCACCTCCGAATCCACCTGCCATTGGTTGTGTGTGTGTGTGTGTTGCTTAGCAACATCAATAACAGATGTGCAAGTGCTGAGATGGGGTTCTGGTAGGCTGTCCTCCAAATTAATCTCAGGGGGAAGTACTGTAAACCAGTTTGTTGGGAAAAAATAAAAGCTCACATTTTAATTACTGTACTTCACTGCGAAACAGATTCTGGATGACTACCGGTAATCATGTTACAGAAAGCTGATTATACAGGTAGGTAGAAAGTACCTAGAAAAGTAAACGCACAGTTCAAACTAGGTTTATAAGCTGTTTTACGTTACAAAATCGACATGAAATCAAAACACTGTAATGAACAATGTGGAAATCTTCCCAGCGCTGAACATGAAGTCAATGCTAGATTGTGTCCCCCTTGTGTTGTGTTGTGTTGTGAGGACAAAGATGTAAGACATTTAAGAGAAAAAATAGTGGTATGTGTCTCACAGAGACATACAGGGTTGGTGTGATGGGGTGGGGGCAAAAAGCTAAGAAATTGGGTGTGGCCATAGAGTAGACTGCATATAAGTATAATATTTATATACAGTAGTCTAGGTGTGGCATGATGGGATTACTGGAGTCACCAGCATTATGACAGTGCAAAGAAGTTAAAGGTGCACTGTGTAGGATGGTGGCCAGAGTAGGTATTGCAACTATGCTGCTGACTGAAACGGTGCTGCCTACTGCCCAAATTTGATCTTTTCGTGAATGTTTACTAAATAATAAGGTAGTGTTTACTAGTATGAAAAATTAGTTCGAATTTGATGGTGGTTTCCGTATTCGTGCAAAAGGTAACATTTGTGAGTGGGCAGCATGAATTCTGGAAAGAGACTGCTAAAAAATATTTCACAGTGCACCTTTAAGAGAGGCCATTGCTCATTACAGCCTATGAGAGAGACAGAGAAGTGGGGTGGAGGCATTGTATTCTGGTAAACCAGACCAAACCAAATTCAAACTTCATTTCATCCAGATGCGCTGGTTTCAGTTTCACTGGCAATGTATTTCAAAGGGAAAGTATTATTAATCTAATGCAAGAAGGGATGAGAGCGCTCAACTTTTGAGATAAAATTTAACTTTGGGTGCGAGTAAAGAGAATGCCAATTTAGGGTACAAGAAATTGCACGCCTTGGTGCACTGAGGAGCCAAAGGGCATGGTGGTATACGTAAATAAATACACTTTACGCATTGAGTGAGTTTTTTCGCATTGCGTGTGTTTTTTCTACCTTAAAGAGTCTTATCTAGCCAGCCATCACAGTGAGAGGGAGGGTTTCTGAATGACACTGAGTGGACTACGTGCATTTGTTTACTGTTTATATGAGTGACAAAGTTGGACGTGTGCTACATTTGCATTGAAGTGTGCAGTTAGGCTTATGGTCGCCCCAATTTGCATACGGCTCGGTCCAACGGCTACAGCACATTCAGAGAAGCTATTATTAGTTGGACGGTGAAGGTGCAAATTAAATTTTCATAATCTAATTAATCAACATGACGTGCTAAGCATTACGTGCCAAGGCGGGAGGGGGTGATGGCAGTACCGTTACTATAGCAATGGAGAGAAGGTGGGAGAGAGAGACAGTGTTGTGGTGGTGTGATGTGGTGGTGTGAGGTGATGGGACCAGGGAACTCAGCAGGGGGGCGACAAGTAGTGGTGTGCATTGGCACTGCCCTCATGATTCTATTCGATTCCAATTCGTGAGGTAGGGATTCGATTCAATTCTACGATGCATTGCAATGCATTACATTTCTACTGAAATCAAAGCAAATGTTTCATCAGTCATGATGAGGCAATACAAGTAGCCAGATACTGAGCAACATTTTATTGGCTGTTTTCTGTATCAGTCTTGCAGTTTTCAATGCTTTGAAGTGCTTTTATTTAATTTAACATTCATTTGCTCCTGAAATATCCATGGAAGTTATTGAAACTTTAAAAAGTTGCCGCATCGATTCTGGAACTTGCCGCATTGAATTGAATTGTCCATGCCCCGCATTGCATTGCATTGCCGAATCGATTATTGTTGACACCACTAGGGACAAGCAGGTCAAGTTGTCCCATGCCCAGGGAGAGAGGAGGCCCAGAATTAGGCCTTCGTTACACTGTACAGCTGTCCCTGGCTGGTACAATCACATTTTCCATGTTCTGCAAACCCCAATGAGCATTGTGTGTTGTGGGGAGTCGAGGTCTGTAGGCTGTGATGAGGAACTCACATATGGCTCTGTCCACCAGCTCCAGCACCTCCTATAGACCCTGATTAGAGTTGTGGTGTGGAGAGGTAGAGTATGAGGAGGTGTTATGAGAGGGGGAGAGTGGAGGAGTGTTATGTAGTGGTGGGGAACTCACATATGGCTCTGTCCACCAGCTCCAGCACCTCCTGCAGGCTGCTCTCCTCCTCGGGACTCTGGCTCCTCTTGGCCACGTTCTTGAGGAGCAGCGGGTAGCGCGTGAACCTCTGGAGAGGGGCCACCAGCAGGTCTCTCAGCTGCAGACGTCGACACTGTGGCTGTCGCTCGCACCACTGAGGGAAGGGGGGTGACACACAGATCAGGTTTGATAGGTTTTAATAATGTGATTCGATATTTACCAACCATAGATATTTGGTACAAATTTACAAGACATATTAATGAAAAGCTAGTCAGGCAGGCTACCACCACCTAGAGCCTCCGCTTAATTTCATCTCATTCCAGTAATTATGGTAATCATTTCAAGCTGCTGGAGTTAAACTAGGCCTATGCAGTTGTCTCCGACTGTTTAAAGGTATATCCCCGAAACGCGATGCTTCCAGTCCCCCCATCATTCCCACCACTCCTGTCAACCTATTTTTAGACATACTCATTAAATATATACAGAGATCACAACTATTGTGAAAACAAAGCTAAACATTTTGGGGGAAAATCCATCCACCCAAACAAAAATTCGGCCATCTTGTATTCAGCCATCTTGAAAGGGTGTGGCCTCCAAAATTACAAGGAAACTGGGGCAAATCCATCCATCCGTTCAAACGTTATCGTGTTAACACGAAAGACTTTACATGGTGGCGGCAGACACAGGCACGCAAAACCATTACATCCCCTACGCACCGCGTTTCGGGGATATAATTACAATTTTGTCAAGGTACAAGATCAGGAGAGGGGTCACTCCACAAGGAGTGAAGGAATGAAAACAACTGACGCATCAGTCTAGTGAAAGGAGGATGAATGTGTGAAAGTTTTTGGTTGGCAACTTATCCGGTTTTTACACGCCTATGGTAGATGAGATCATCATTATGGTAGATGGAGATGTGTGATAGCATTTTACCCAACCTTTGCTCTGTACTCTGTACTGTATACCACAACAGCAAATACCACTAATGTGATATGCAAACTGGATTCAGATGCTATGACACAGAAATACATAGATAGGCTACATTGCAATCTTAATCATCTGGTTTTAAACAATACCCTATATCCGATTCCACTCATGACCTCTAGTGACTGGCTTACTGGCTAATAACTTGCTTACATTTACATACCAGTAATATTGTGAATAAAATGACACGAAAGTCAATAAAATAAACAGAAATATTTGGTGTTGGAATGAATGATTCTACCCTCTAGTGTGCCCAAAACAAAAAGAAAAGAAATCAGGTCCGGAGTGTTTGAGGGCGTTGCAAAACAACAAGCAGCATTTATAATGCCATGAGTCATGGTGACGATAATGGCAATGAAGGGAGATAATGACAGCCGGTCGCCCTGGGTGCAAAGGCAAGCGTGACAGAGCCCTGTCTATCAGATGGGCCAGCTCCAGTTGAGCAAGCCAGCACAGGTACTGTAGGCAGAGAGATCCGCCCAACAGCCAACTTGTTATGGGTTTTCTGATTGCTCAACAATCAAGCGCCACCATACCAAAAATGCCGACTAGCCAACTTCCTTTGACACACAGTACAAAGAGGAGAAGATCACCCAAAAACAGACTAAAACACACAACTTTCAATAATAATAATGCATTACATTTTACTGATTCATCAACTTTGGCCCATTTGCTTTCACATCCCTTACGAAAATGAACCATGGTAAATCATGGTTTTCATGTGTTTTTTGACCATGGTACACTATGACTATGGTGGCTATGGTTCAATCCTGGTTTGACTATGGTTTAACTATACCCTTACGAAAATTAACCATGGTTTTACTCTGAAAACTAACCATGGTTTAACCAAGGTTTATAGTTATTCATTAAATTACACTTAGCTGACACTTAAAAAAAAATCTTAAGCATGTATTGGTGAAAGTCCTTGGAGAAATATTGGGTTAGGTGCCTTGCTCAAGGGCACTTCAGCCATGGATGGAGGTGTAGGGAGAGGTAATGGTGGGATTACAACCTCTCTGTGATGTTCAGGACAACTCCCTAACCATTACACCACGGCTGCCCACAAGTTTTCATGTTTTTTGGGTAACCATGAAACCCACAATTAACCATGTTTTTTTAGCATGGTTTGAGACTAGTCGCACACCATGCTCAAAAAAACATGAAAATCAAGAATAACCATGATCCATGGTTAAACAGGAACCACGATTTTCATGGTTACCGCCCAAAAAACATGGATCAGCCATAGAATATTATAGTTGGTTCACAGTGCTTAGACTCCCATGACATACCATGGTAGAACCATGGTTATTACAGTAAAACCATGGTCGATTTTTGTAAGGGATCAGAAGAGTCATACCAAAGTAGGACAGACAAAGCAATCTGAACCACCCCTTTTTATCCATCCCACATCAGTTCATGTGGTGCACACCAAAGTACCATTATTGCATTCACAATAACGAAAACAAATAGGACGATTGGTGTGCACTGCATACTGAAGATAGGAAATCACCCTAAGCAATGACTATGAGTTGTGGCCTATTTGCCAGTGGCCCTGACTGGCCTGGCTTGCCCTGCAGCTGGCCTGGCCCCTGGCACCTGGCACTGCTCTCCTGCTCTCCTCCTTTAACCTGGCCCAAATTTACTGCTTCCAATAACCCGCTAGCCTAGCTGCTGCCGTGCGGCTGCTGTGCACAAATACCAAATACCTTGACGTAGGAGCTGAAGTCCTCCCGTGGCTTCAGGCTGTCCAGATAGAGCACCGCGGTGGAGTAGTTGAGGCAGTACTTCTGCAGACAGTGGCAGATGCTCTCTCTGAAGGCCTGAGAACAACAAACACACACACACAGACACACACACGCACGCATGCATGCATGCACGCATGCACGCACACACACACACACACACACACACACACACACACACACACACACACACACACACACACACACACACACACACACACACAGACACAGACACACACACACAAAATTGACTTTAAACCGAGAGAGGTAAAGAGAGAGAGAGAGAGAAAGATAGAGAGACACAAACAGAGACACAGACGCAGATAGAGAAGATACAGAGAATACAGAAAACTATAAACATAGACAGGGTAAACATAACCCCCCAATCCCCTTCCCCCTCCCCCCCTCAAGAAGACAATAGAAGGGGGTGAGAAGGTGGGTGAAGAGATGAGGATGACCTGACCTGACCCGCATTACACAATGCAACGCTGTGGTCTGGTGCAGTGTGCTGGTGTGGTGGGTGTGTGATGGACTACTAGAGTGTGAGAACTTGCCTTTTTCAGCAGCTCCAGCAGCGCCTGTGTGTCTGTGTCAGAGTCTGTGTCTGTCTCCTGCCACGAGGCTTTGAGGACGCGCAGCAGACTGCTGAGGAAGTTGAAACTCACCTGAGACAAAACAACACAGCCGTCACAACACAGCACAACACAACCTTCACAACACAACACAACACAACCTTCACAACACAACACAACACAACACAACCTTCACAACACAACACAACACAACCTTCACAACACAACACAACACAACACAACACAACACAACCTTCACAACACAACACAACCTTCACAACACAACACAACACAACACAACCTTCACAACACAACACAACCTTCACAGCACAACACAACACAACCTTCACAACATAACACAACCTTCACAACACAACACAACACAACCTTCTCAACAAAACACAGCACAACACAACACAACACCGTACGACACAACACAACGCAACACAACAACGCACAACACTGCACGACACGACACGACACGACACGACACGAGACGACACAACACAACACAACACAACACAACACAACACAACGGCACGACACAACAGGCACATCCACCACTTCTGTTTGTTTGATGGAGGCAAAAAATACCTGTCCTGGGGTGAATTTCTCAAAACCAAAGTTGCTTACTACATTAGCTACTTTGTTGTTTTCAATGCATTTTCCCATTGGCAACTACCGAAGTTGCTAACAGGCTAACAACTTCTCTTTTGAGAAACTCACCCCTGTGTTGTGACTACTACTACTACATACAGTATGCCCACTACTACTCTCTTCTCTGTTGAAGAAGTATTTGACTAGCAATTTGTAATAGCATTCAAGTATCCATCAAGTTAAATCTCTCAGCAGCACTCATTTCATTTATAAATATGAAATGAAGACATTCAGTAAAAAATACATTATATAAACAGATAGATTGTGAACCAAATAACATTTCATTACACAGTATCTGCGTATCACTGGTATATTGTTGATAATATTGAATGACACCAAAATAGTGTATAATAGAATGCATGAATAACCAACGCTGCCCCCGGCTCTTACATAAAAAAAACCCCTCAACTGTCAAATTGATTGTCTTTTTTGCATCAGATACTGTACAGTGTTTACAGATGTCTTGTTGACAGTGCTGAGTGGGGTGTTATCAGCGTGTGATTTGGCGCTGCCCTATCTGGTCTTATCTGATGGTGACGTCATACTGTACCAGGCACAGCTCGTTCAGGTTGGCGAAGAGCCTCCAGGTGTCGATATCTTGCAGGCAATCTCGCATGTGCAGATCATCCAGGGTGGTCAGGAACACCTGCCAAAGAACCAAAGTAATGAACGTGTTGAATGCACCACAAACAATCGACATTGAGTAAATGCATGAATGTGCGAAAGCATGACAAAACAACATTGAGGAAGGACAAGAAGAAGTTCTAATCTACTGCCTGACTGACAACGAGATATTTATTATGTGATTACAACATGGCCGTCTTACGTTGTTACCAGTAGGAATCATTAGAAGCGTTTCGTACTTTTCATATCAGCGTGTGAAACAAGGACAAGCCAAGCAAAACAATCTAGCACGCAAGCACACTTGCTCTACGAGTCCAAGTGACAAAAAGTGACGTCGGTGAAGGTTCTCATTCATCCAGGTCATAGTAGTCTAACACCTTCAGTTGTAAGCAACTGGACTTCCTTTTGAACCATGAATAAATGTTATATTTATCTAAAAAGCTCTTTTAGTTCTGGAGTGATATTAAAGGGACACTGTGTGAGATTTTTAGTTGTTTATTTCCAGAATTCATGCTGCCCATTCACTAATGTTACCTTTTTCATGAATACTTACCACCACCATCAAATTCTAAGTATTCATTATGACTGGAAAAAATCCACTTTTCATACATGAAAAGGGGGATCTTCTCCATGGTCCGCCATTTTGAATTTCCAAAAATAGCCATTTTTAGCTGCAAAAATGACTGTATTTGGACCATACTAGAAAATATTTGTTTATTACTTAGTAAACTTTCATGTAAAGATCAAATTTGGTCATAGGCAGCCCAGTTTCAATGAGCAGAATAGTTGCAGTACCTTTTTTGACCATTTCCTGCACAGTGTCCCTTTAAGGGAGCCAGGTGTTATATCACTGGAGGTGGAGCTGTGTAGACCACAACTTTGTATGCAAAGATGTATAAAGTAGAAGAAGTAAAGTAAAAACCTTCATTAGGTACAGTGGAACAACTGGTGCATTAAGTCCATAATATCATGTACTAGTGTTGTACATAGATCAGGAATTTACTGGTACTTCCACTTTATATACCGCTTACATGGCAAAAAGATGCTGTTTTACTTTAACATACTTTGGTCAACCACTGTTGGTTGAAAAGTGCTTTCTAAATAAATTGAGTCTCACATTTCTGATACACATCTTGTCAACACCTCAACACCATCAGGTAGAGACAAATGCACCATGCCCATAGACTGTGTATACAAAAGGCCGTACCTCTTTGAGAACCATGAGCTGGTCCAGGAAGTAAACACACTCGCTGGTGAAGAGCTCCCATATGGATTCCTGCTTCCTGTGTGCCGTGGGCTCTTCTGGTGGCAGGAGTGAAGGACACTGCTCCCTCAAAAACTCCTCCAAAGAACAATCCTGACAGAGGAGGAGATATACATTTAGATAGGAAGGACGAAAGAAGGGAGACAGAGCACAATCTTTAAAACCAATCCCTCCTAAGGCCTCCAAAGACACTCCTACGTATAAGGAGGATAGGGGCACATATGGAGGACAAGGGAAGGAGAATAAAGGGGGAAGGGGGCATTGACTGACAATCAGGAGAAGCATACTTTACTGTGGGCCAGAGCTGTAGATATTAGAGTCACCCTATTCGTTGATCTCTGGTCACATGGTTTCAACCCGAAGGTTCCAAGTAAATCCATCGCATGCCATTGTTATTCGAATGGGATAAATTCCATTTTCAACCTCCAGAGGGACCAAAGAGGAAATCTGTGTAGTGCTGTGTAATGCTTTCAAGGACTGCATTAGCCAGTGGGGCCATGTCATAATGACTGACACTATGTTGACACTTTGTTTCCTTCACATTCACAGCAGAGAACACCAAAGCACTGGTGAATAGTTCAGCATAGTTCACATGTCATTCTTGGGGATTTTCAACTTGTGCCTAGAGAGAGAAGGTGACATAAACACACAAACGCCTGCACATGTGCACACACTCACACACAGAGACACGCATACACACATGCGCATGCTTCGTGTGTGGCACTAACCGTGTTACACCAATTACACCCAAGCTTACTGTTAAAAGCTTTTTTGAGACATTTCTTTCTGCTTCACTAGCTTAACACCCCAACTTGAGGCCATCAATCAAACCAGTATGTCCCGCTTCTGCAGGCCTTGCAGGGAGCTTTCAAGAGCTGGCTGTTTATTCTGCATTCAGAGGTCGTAGTCTTGCCACTAAGCTCATTATGTCAATCCACAAGCTGAGCCACAATCCCATGACAATCCTCTCCCAGGAACAAAACAAAGAAGATTTGATTTGATTTCTGCATTTCGAGAACTCCCCTCCACTTTTGTTTGAACACTTTGGTCTGGGAACATTTCAGCGTTTTGGTTTTGGGAGGGGGGGTAAGGTCAGGGGTAGGTGTTGTGGGTACAATAAGAGTTTAAAAGTTTAAACCGTGAACAATACAAATGGTGTGGAAAATGAAATGGTCCCTAGCCTGTGCACAGACTGGGATGGGATGGATCGAGTTTGATTTTGGAATGTCAAATGTTGTATTTGGTGGTAGTGCATAAGCTTTATTATGAAGACAAAGTAGTCTATTATCCCCTTATTACTGTATATTCTCTTACCCCGAGAACAAATCAGAGGGGACCTAGCTACAGTGAGTGCGTTTATATGCAGTTCAGTATCACGAATATGAGGCATATCCGGGTTATGATCATATCCGGGATTAGGTGTTTATATGAGCACAGAACGTTATATCCCATTCTACATTCTTGGCCGTTATAGAATTCTCTTCAAATGCGTGTAGCCTAGATACCAGCAACAGCGTTCTATGGGAAGCCCCTGTATTCGGGATAAGATGTGTACATGCGTCAGTATCCCGGCTTCTTTCGGAATACTCCACCTAGCATATCCCGATTTCTCAGTATCCCGAATAAGGGTTTATTCGGGATACTTAAGTGTTTATATGCTCAAACGCAAATTCGGGATGCTTAATATCCCGATCATATTCGGGATACCGAACTGCATGTGTATGCACTCAATAAGTCTCTGGATTGTGCTCATAGCAAAAGCGACATGAGTCATAGAAGCTGGCGAAGAACCGCATCATAGCTAATTAGAATAATATTCGATGAGGTTCAGCTACAAACTGTCACTCAAGTCGCTCTAATCGTCCCTAGTCGCCCAAATCGCTTTTGTCTCTTCTGTCACCAGCGACTTCATTCAAGTCAATTACTTCCATCGCCATGAAGGTGCTCTATAACAGTGTTTCCCAACCAGGGGTACGTGTACCACTAGGGGTACGTGAGCACACTGCAGGGGGTACTTGGAAAAGTGTTATTATTATAGCAAAGGTTGGGAAACACTGCTCTATAATCTGGGGCAGTTGTGGCCAACACATCATGGTGATGGAGCCCTTAAAATCTGAGGCATATGAGTTCAAGTCATGTAGGAAGAATGACGGGAGTGTACGTGCAGAATATAGACACCCTTTGGCTTTGGGTAAAGCATCAGCTAAACATAATGTAATTTAATGTGTGATGTAATGAAACCCAGATGGACTTCATTGACACGCACACACACGCACGCACACACGCACGCACGCACGCACACACACACACGCACACATAAACCAGATGGACTTGACTGACCTTGTACCTCTGGAAGTCATTGTCCCTCCAGTCCTGAATGCTGATGTCTGAGAGGCACTTGTCGATGTCTACGGCGGTCCGCACCTTTCCCTTTGTCTGTGGAGGAGAGGAGAGGAGAGGTGAGGTGAGGTGAGGTGAGGTGAGGTGAGGTGAGGTGAGGTGAGGTGAGGAGAGGAGATGAGAGGAGAGAAGAGGAGAGGAGAGGAGAGGAGAGGAGAGAAGAGAAGAGGAGAGATGAGGAGAGAAGAGAAGAGAAGAGGAGAGGAGAGGAGAGGAGAGGAGAGGAGAGGAGAGGAGAGGAAGTCAATCACGCGGGCTGTTTACGGCAACCTGACCCCCAAGGGAGCCCTATCGCTCATTGTGTGACTCCTGCAAGAAACGTGAGAGTTGGGGTAATAGACCAGTTCAACTGAAGACATGTGCCTGAATCACCTACTGTATCTGTGCTCTGTGTAGCAATGGCACAAGTATCAGCAATGAGTAATTCTAGAGATAATTCTCATTTATCCAGTTCATGGAGGTCATAAAAGTTTAGTTGTGAGCAACTTCACTTCTTTGTGGAGTTTGAAGATGTTTAGTGTCTGAACATGGGGATAAATCTAACAAATCTATGGAAACTGAGTAACTGAGCATTTTCTTGAATGTAAATACAAACAATTGATACACAAGTGGCACACAACAGAATATAGGCTACTCTGGCATTTCATACCAAGGAATAAGCTACTTGCCAAATTGGCTAGTGACACTGAAAATATTAGTAGCCCCAGCCAAGTTTACCAGCATTTGGTTGGTTGGCAGATGCTAGTGTCAAGCCCTGCTGAGTATGTTTTCCAATTCTAGCCAGCAAACTTCAGTGTTTTGATTTGTATTTTTCGTTTACAAAATGCAGTATTATCAAAATAAACATACAGCAGAGTGTTGCCACAGTATTTGTTGGCTGTTAGGTGTTCAAAGGTTTTGTTGCTGTGTCGAGCTTTATTCGCACGAAGGATTGAGGGTGTGTGCCTCATGCAAATCTACTTGGCAGGAGAAAGTGATGAGGGAACTAAAACAGTGTACGCTACTTTGGCTAAGCTCGGCAGGCAGTTGGCACCAGCCAGCCGGCGTGTACACGTGCGCCCTCAGCAGACCCCTCTGTGTTGCAGTGTGCCACGCTGAACCATGGCACACTTCACTCTGCCACACTGCCCCCCATACCACACTGAACAATGCCACTCGGCATCATGCCTAGTGTTTCCCACACGTTTGTTAGTTCCTCAAGTTGGGTGGAAGGTTAGCCAGTATCAGAGACATGTGAGTATCATGGGAAGGCTTTGTTTACCAAAAAAGGTCTTCATTTTCAGGAATTACATTCGTAATAGAATCTTCTAGCCTAGAAATCTAGACGCCCCTAGCGACCGCAAATTGAATTTGCTCCCGGGGGCAGTCTAGCGGACCCCGGTCGTTTTGCGAGGCTGAAAGTTATCCGAAGACAGGGCCAATCAAATCGCGAGGGGGGCCGGGCTACTTAGTAAACAGGAAACTTTCTAAGAAGAAGCATGAGCAAGAGACACAAATAGATCACAACACATTACCATTTGATCATTCGATGTTTTAAACTAGCTCGGTAAGCTAAGTTGAGCATTTTACAGAACCAGATCACACGCTATTATCAGACCACTACTGTAGGGCCTAGGTGTAGAATGAAATTGCTGCCCCAATTTCTAATAAGACACAATCACATGCCATTAAAAACGAGACATTTGGGAGCTTTGAAAGTCTTTGAGTAGCTTACTAAATAGATGGGAATATAGTCTACCAAGCTAGTGGCTATACTAACCTGTCGTCAATAACAGCCTTGTATTATATGCCTGCCCCAAATTCTAGTAAGATCCATGTCATTAAAAACGAGACATTTGGGAGCTTTGGAAGTCTGTAAGTCACTTACTAAATAGATGGGAATGACACCTAGTCTACCGAGCTAGCGGCTTGCCAATCTGTCGTCAATTACACAAAGCTTGGTATCCGTGTATTAGTTATGGGTATACAGCTGCTAGCTAACACCGAGCATGCCATGTTGACAACAATCATAAATATAACAATTTGACAAGCCCAGAATGGCTCAACATTTCGCTGGTTGATCAAGGAGGGCCATGTGGTTGAAAACGAGGCATTTTTGAACTGTATATTTTTTATTAGGACACTTTTGTGGCTGTGGTCATCACACGCAGATTCCCTGATTGTCGCTCCCAAGGCAGGACGCTCCCCGGCCGGCTGGGTATACAGCTAGCTAGCTAACACCGAACATGCCATGTTGACAACAATCATAAATATGACCATTTAACAAGCCCCAAATTGCTCAACATTTCGCTGGTTGATCAAGAAGGGCTGTGTGGTTGAAAACGAGGCATTTTTGAACTATGTAAGTGAAAACACGATTTATTGGGAAACTTGTTTGTGGCTGTGGTGATCACACGCATTCACTGCTACGACGCCTCGGAGTTGCCGCTTCACAAGACAGCTGTGACGTTACACAGAAGTGTGTGGGGATTGGTTGTTTGCCATCCAATTGCGTGGCGTTGAGTGCTGAAGCAACCGTTTATCCCGCCCAGCCCTCCTAGACCCTGGTACAGCTTTTTGCTGTACGGCGTCTAGATTTCTAGGCTAAGAATCTTCATCTTTTCAGGGGACCTTGTCAAGGTGGGAGGTGCTTGATGTCAAAGAGGCCGCCTTAACTATAAAGTGGTGTGGGACACCACGTATTGTCTCATTGCACCATCAAAAATCAAAAATCACTGTGTTGCTGCTTTGACTAAACTAGCTGACTATGCCAACGGATGACACGTGGAGCTTTAGCAGACCCTCTGATTTGCGCCATGCTACACTTAACTATGCCATACACTGAAACATGCCACATCGTATCATGCCTAGTGTTTCCCAAAGAGCATTTCTTAGTTGGCCTAGTTGGGTGGGGGGTTAGCCCGCATCAGAGCCATGTGACTCTCTCATGATTGGAAAAGCTATGTTGTGCAATTTCACATGAAATATGATACATATGAGCACTGGGAGATTCAGAGCCGGGTGGGACACTTACCGTACTGCGTCTGGAGAAGGGCCACTTCGACTTCTTGGTGTCTGCAGGCAAACAAGAGGACACAGAAAAAAATGATACCGTTAAACCAAGTAACTTAGGATAAAAGCGTCAGCTTAGTGTAATGTAATGTAATATAAATATTGTAAGAGAACAGAACTGGTACTGGTAAGAATACAGAAAACCCATTGCTGTTATGTAGGTGTGTGCGTGTGTGTGTGTGTGTTAGGGTGCATCAAATGTCCCCTATGAAAAGATATTGCCTTGGCCCTATAGTACAAATGTTCTACACCCAGTAAAAACACACTGTGTAAAATATTTTGAAATTTGGATGAAGTCTACCGGGTCCACCAGCCCCCTGAAAATAGAAAATAATGGTGATAGTCAGAATCTTGGAATAGAAATGGACATTTCGCTGCATAAAGCTACCCAATAAAAACATATTGCCTCAGCTGTGTGATAAAAATGTTCTATGCACAGTAAAATCACTCTGTGTAAAATATGTTGAAATTTAGATGAATTCTACTGGGTCCACATGAAAATACAAAATAATGGTGATAGTGATGGGCAACCTGGATTCCAAAGCTGAAGTCCAGTGCCACATATTCCAAATGACATACCTAGTTTTACCTTTCCAATTAGGGCAATTGATGCCCAACAATTCATGGAGGAACATCTGTACTAAAGCTGTGAATGCTCCTTGGAATGACTAGGCTACAAGGCAGTCAATACAACTGTATCGAAGAGTGCTATTACTTCTTCATCCCATCGCCTGTGGTAGTATTTCACTTTACTCCATCAGATGAGTACCATAACTTAACTGAGAGGCCCTTGGCAGTGATTTTACTGTGCATAGAACATTTTTATCACACAGCTGAGGCAATATGTTTTTATTGGGTATTTTGATGCACTGAAATGTCCATTTCTATTCAGGGCTGGACTGGGGGATAAATAGGGCCCGGGCACTTTTGGATCTAAGGGGCCCCGTCATTATTATTAGTGGCGGAGTGACTCACTGGTGGGCCCCAAACCCTCGTGGGCCCCTAAAAATAAAATAAAAATGGGGGCCCACGAGGGTACTGGGCCCACCGGGAAATGCCCGCTATGCCAGATGGCCAGTCCAGCCCTGTTTCTATTCCAAGATTTTGACTATCACCATTATTTTCTATTTTCATGGGGCTGGTGGCCCCGGTAGACTTCATCCAATTTTCAAAATATTTTACACAGTGTGTTTTTACTGGGTGTAGAACATTTTTACTATAGGGCCAAGGCAATATTTTTTCATAGGGGGCATTTGATGCACCCTAGTGTGTGTGTGTGTGTGTGTGTGTGTGTGTGTGTGTGTGTGTGTGTGTGTGTGTGTGTGTATGTGTCTGCGTGTATGTGTGTGTGTGTGTGTTTGTGTGTGTGTGTGTGTGTGTGTGCGTGTGTGCGCGGTGTGTGTCTGTGTCTGTGTGCCTGTTTTAAAGCCAAGTGCAAGGGCACGCGACAGGCATATCTTGGAATTGTTGTTCATCTCCTGGAACAAACAGGCAGGTCAGAGTCAGACAGCGATAGCTGCAGCTGTAACTGGAGAGAGGCCTGCTCTCTTGTTGGGCCCTGCTCTGGAAAGGCCCTCAGTGACACCAGAGCTAGGACACCCTCAGGGCTGCCTTACACTGTACCAAATACACGCATGCATGCATGTACGCACACACGCACGCACGCACGGACACAGGCACAGACACACACACACAAACACAAATATACAAACATACACACGTTGTGGGAACACACACACACACCCACACCCACACACACACACAAAAAAACACACACACAAACACAAATATACAAACACACACACGTTGTGGGAACACACACACACACACACACGTGTTGCATGCACACTCACACACACAAACACACACGTGCGCACCCACCATCACACACACACACACACACACACACACACACACACACACACACACACACACACACACACACACACACACACACACACACACACACACACACACACACACACACACACACACCTGAGAAGGTGGAGTGGTTTAGAATGTCCGCGGCGCCATTGGACACAAAGAGGTCCCCTGGAGACATGTCCAGGCCAGGCAGACTCACCACCACCGAGCTACGACGACGCTCCTGGAGCCTGGGAACACGGGGGAGAGAGAGAGAGAGAGAGAGAGAGAGAGAGAGAGAGAGAGAGAGAGAGAGAGAGAGAGAGAGAGAGAGAGAGAGAGAGAGAGAGAGAGAGAGAGAGACTTACTTTTAACGCATTTATGGACAAAACCATGAATCAACTCAATCATTTACATGACACTAGATCAGGAGATAGAGAGAGAGAGAGAGAGAGAGAGAGAGAGAGAGAGAGAGAGAGAGAGAGAGAGAGAGAGAGAGAGAGAGAGAGAGAGAGAGAGAGAGAGAGAGAGAGAGAGAGAGAGGTGGGTGGTGAGCAGAGTATGAGTATGGCAACAACACAGAGCACAGAATGTTCTGGGCCTTTGGGCTTTTGACACATACACCATCACAATCACTATCACACTCACATACAGTGACACATACTCTACTCTCTCTCTCTCTCTCTCTCTCTCTCTCTCTCTCTCTCTCTCTCTCTCTCTCTCTCTCTCTCTCTCTCTCTCTCTCTCTCTCAAGTACACACACACACGCACACACGCACACACACAGGACAAACCGTAAGCAATCCTGCGAACATGTTCAGTACAGTCACCTCCTTTTGACAAATGTGTCTATGTTATAGTTCCCATGGACCTTTTGTTGTGGCCCAGAGTTTGCTAGGGCTGCACCCACCTCAAGTCAACATTCTTTGTTCAAAACCCGCAACATCCTCCAAAAGATCATTCAATTATGAGCTGTTGTGATTGTGATTATGATCCTTGTGTATGAAATGGGCTTCAGACAGAAAGTTGCACCGCCTTGCCCTAGATAGATTATCTCGATGCTGATGTCAGGAACAAGGTGAAGTCAGAATATCGAGTAATCTCATTGTCACGGAGAAGATAAACAACCGCATTGTCAGCCTGTCAACAGCACCGTAGTACTGTACCGTATTTGCATGCCTACTTTCTCTTTGCACAAGATAAAATGTCCTGTTCCCCCATGCTTGTGTTGCACATGCAAATCGTAACTGTTTCATTCCAGAGGTGAGCAGTACAATACAATAGAAAGATTTATGATCAGTGCAAATAGCATTTCTCCATGTGGTGTTATGCAACCTCATCTGCACACTTTGTGCTGCTGCTGTTGTTGGAGAAGCCAGTGAATTAAGCCTACAGTTATAGGTCTCCCAAGCTCACATGCTAACCTTCTTAGAGACGGGCAGAAAGAAAGAAGAAAGAAAGAAATAAAGAACGAAAGAAAGAAAGAAAGAAAGAAAGAAAGAAAGAAAGAAAGAAAGAAAGAAAGAAAGAAAAGAAAAGAAAAGAAAAGACAGCAAAAAAGAAATGGGAACAAAACAATCCAACGGCCCAACACTCTGGCCCAGCAGCTTAGCAGGAAATAAAAGAATTCCATCTTGTGAGTCGACATTAGCAACATTGCTGAGATGCCTGCCTTGGCGTTAGTGAGGAGGGCCAGACGGGTCAGGACGCTGCTTGTGATAACACTTTTTCAGAGGGAATCGATTGCTGGCGCCAGTGTTTGCTTTTGGACATTGGTCAGGATGCCCCCAGCTGAGTGAGTCACTAGTAAGGTCAGAGTTAGTCTATCATGGGGGTTTAGGGTGCTGGGTTAATGGGGCGTGTACCCAAACAAGAGAGAGGAGAGAAAACAAACTCTTGTGTCTTTCATACTCTCTTTCTCCCTTGGTACGCACCTCTCTCTCTCTCTCTCTCTCTCTCTCTCTCTCTCTCTCTCTCTCTCTCTCTCTCTCTCTCTCTCTCTCTCACACACACTTCTCTCTCCTCTCTCTCTCCTCTCCCCTCTCCTCTCTCTCTCTCTCTCTCACACACACACACACACACACACACACACACACACACACACACACACACACACACACACACTTTCTCTCTCTCTCTCTCCCTTTCTCTCACACACACACGCTCTCTTTTTCCCATTCTCTTTCTTGGTCTCTGCATACGCCTCTGTCTCTTTCTCCTTCTCTCTATCTTTCTCTTTCCCACACAAAGTCTCTCTCTCTCTCTCTCTCTCTCTCTCTCTCTCTCTCTCTCTCTGTCTCTGTATCTCTCTCTCTCTCTCTGTCTCTCTCTCTCTCTAATATACCATCCTTCCACATTGGTGAAGAACAATGGGAAGAAGCTGGTTAAGAACAGTCAAGCCAGAGTCAAAGCCCAGCCCAGCCCTTCTCCCTTTGGAGCTTTGTGAGTTTGTGTGCTCTTTCCCGTCACTCAAGCCTGCTGCACCTTGCACATCGTTTTCTGCTTGTTTCCATGGCCCAAACCCAAGCCCAGCCCTTCTCTCTTCTCCTTTTTCCCTTCAGGGTTTGTGAGTTTGTGTGTGCTCTTTCCTGGTCACTAAAGCCTGTGGCCCCTTGCACATCTTTTTTCCCCCAACCGGTTTCGATCCCACCTACACATCACACGCAGGGTTGGATTAATGCACAGGCTAGGTATGGGCACAGCCTAGGGGACCTCACATGCCAGGGGCCCCCAACTGGCCAAAACAAAAACAAAAATCCTAGCTCGTAATTATAACACTGTCTATGTAATTTTGTTAAGAAATGTGCCTTTCGGGGAGGCCGCAGCATCCTGAAGCAAGAGGCCCCAGCACATCTTATAGTTTACATTACGCAATCTGATTTTATATCGTTTCTATCACGGATGCACTGTCCATTTACATTAAAATACTGGAAAACAACTTCATAGGTGGAAGGATTCAAAGACGCCAGAGCCCACGTTCAAATACAATTCTGATTTTGCATTGAGAAACGGTGAAAAACGAGGATCCGCAGTGCAGAGCTCTAGCTAGCTACTCGTCCTGGTTGGACAACATTACTATGATGTACTCCTCCCTGATTCGCTGGGCTGGTATCATTGGTCAGGTGACTTGAGTGCTGGGAAGATTAACAAACAGGAGTGCTTCACTTCAACTAGCACAGACTAGCGAATCAGCCAATCCGCGTTTCTTTGTAAACAGAGTGGGTTTTCATTGACAGGACAGAACGTTTGTGTGTAAGACTCCGACACGATGAAGTAGTGAAATGAATGAATGTAAATGGAGCCTAAATCCAGCCCTGATCACATATCACACAAGCCCTTTTCTCTCTCTCTGGGACTTAACTGGTTTGTGTGAGTTTTTTTCTCGTCACTCAAGCCTTTCTCATCTACATCAGTTTCTGCCTTTTCCATCTCATAAGCCAGAGCCAAAGCTGTTCTCTTTCCTCCCTACTCCCTTTCGCCATTTGGGGCGAAATGAGTTATTTTTCCCCACCAATAAAGCCACACATTGCATGTCATGTTTCAACCTGTTTTTTTTATCACATATCAAACAAGCCAAAGCTCTTCTCCTGTCTCCCTTTGGGACTTTGTGAGTTTGTGTGTACACAGTACTCTATCCCATCATTAAAGCCAACCTTGCATAGTGTCTCCACCTGTTTCCATCACAGCACATTGCCAAAGTCGAAGCCCTGCTCTTTACCTTCCTCCATTTACCTTTCTCTTTTCTTTGAGTTCGTACTCCATTGGGGATTTTGGGGACACTGAGTTTGTGTGCTTTCCCCCCGTCACTATGTAAAGCTGCACCTAGCACGACGTTGTTACTCCGCCCGTTTCCATCCCTGCCGCCGCTAAGGTTGCCGTGGAAGCTGATCAGCTCGCAGGGCGAGTGCCACACACATGCAAATTCAGGCCACCATGCAAATTTAAAGGGCTTTGATTATAAAGGGCACCACTCACTCATGTGCTCCTCATGGCCTTTATCTGATACGCTGGGACAGGACGGCAGGACAGGGTGAGTCATGCTCGGCAAATGGAAGACAAAACAACTGCAGTTGACTTGGACGGTCTAATGGCTGACATGGAAAGCGAATCAACTGACTGCCAGCATTTCAAGAGCTCTTTTCCATCCATTAAAAAAATTGAAACATTTGATGATGTTTTATTTTGTACCATAGACTTCCATTGGTATGCTTAATATGGCTATACTGTTAAATTAGGCAATGCGTTTTGGAAAAGAGTTCTTTATTTGTAGTGAACTTTTGAGACTGCCTCACCCTCTCCTTGCATGCTCCGCTTCTGTGCAGTGTGTGACACAGCTGGCAGAGTCAAGGCTATAACCTTCAAGGCTTGGCGAGCAAAATGGACCAAAGAACCAGAGACAACAAAAAGGCAGGGCAGTTACCAAAAAAAAAAAGAAGAAAAAAGAAAAGAAAATAAACAACTGACTGGTCAGGCTGGTTTTTGTCATGCTTTGCTTCACTGTTCAAACTGGGACTTCTCTTCACTTCTCCAACAAACAGGTCATAGCATGGTCATAGCTTTTGTTTGCCACCAAGACAAGATCTCTCAATAGCAAATGTAATGGGAACACTCTTCCACTCGTACTCATACAGTGCTCTCACTACATGCTGGTTTGTCTACATTTCTTGCATGCTAATGAGTTCTGGACAGCAGCACACTGCTACACACCATTTGCTGCTGCTGGGTGAAACGTGTAGAAGAAAACAAGGCAGGAACAAGTTGTCCCCTTTTTACTGCAGACAAAGTGTCACAATCCCTGAACTATGATCACAGTCCTCTGCCATGTTACACTACAGGTTACATGTGCCCCATGTAAAAAAAAGGGAGAAGTTGAATGGCCCAAAGCAGAACTAAGGGCAGCAGTGCGGTTTTAAGTCGGTCACAGTCAATTCAATAATTAACTCTTCCACGTGTGGCTTTTGACCAGCAGTCTGAGGCCAGATTGCTTCCCTTTTTCAACTGTTTTTTGTTTGTTTGTTTGTTTTCTGACAGTGATGCCATTTAGGTTCCAGTTCCAAATTAATTTCAGTAGCACATGATTCTGTGAATAACGATATGGTAACAATGCAAAAGCAGACAAACTGGAATAAGTTCTGCCATGCATTCAGTCTGCTCTTGCAGGTGATTTTACTAACTAGATGACGTATAGGGAATACATTGGCTAAAACAGAACTGTAACAGCATGTGGTAGGTCGGACTTCCTTAACCATGTAACAACATGGATCAGATTCAAAGAGGATACCCGAACACCAAGACTTTACTGCAAAACTTTTGTTAGTTAAAGTTGGTGGGTGATGACAGTATGTATCAGACATGTAACTCTCATGATTGGAAAGGCTGTGTGCTGCATTTCCATATCAAATATGATACGATGTGCTTGTTATTCACCTTTAGATATTACATTCACAATACAGAATCTTGATTCTTCTCAGAAATCTAGTCAATGTGAGAGCCGTTTGTTGTCAAGGTCTTAATTTCTGTTTCCTCTAACGCTCCTCAGTTGATTTACTCTCTCAACCTTTTGACAAAGAGGATATTCATCATCATTACTATAATGACAAACACTCCTCCTGTCCTGTCCCCATATTCACCTGCTGTACATCACGTCACATACCGGAGTTGCCTGAAGGTACCAGTAGCTATGGGAACTTGGTTTTGTATGTGACCTGTGCTGGTTGTGAGTGAGCTGTGCAAGGTGTTTGTGTGTACTGTATGCAGGGTGCGATTTGTAGGGGGGGGTGGGGGGATTGTCCCCCCTTCTGGTCTTGATATCGCCTCTTTTTCTACCCGATTTTATCACAGTTCAATGTAATTTCATTGATATTGCTTAAAACCTGAAACATTTCCCCCCTTCTGGTTGTCCAACAAATCGCACCCTGACTGTATGTACCAAGGCTTGACATTGGCACCTGCCAACCAGGCAAATGCTGGTAAAACTTGGCTGTGGCAAATAACAGTTTCAGTCTCACTAGCCACTTTGGTGGGTAACTTATTCGTTGGTGTGACAAATCACAGTATTTGCATCAAAGGTTTGTATTTTAAATGCAAGAATATTCCCAAGAGAAAAAAAAACTGACAACAAAACTGGCTAGCAAAAAGGCTGGTGTCTTGCGAAAACTACTAGCCACAGTGGCCAGTGAGCAAAAAAAGTTGGTAGGCTATGTATGGTATTTATTTCAGTTAGCTGACCAGTGTCAGGGCAATGAGTGTGTTCACCACTTTATCTGCTACTTATGCAACCCCATGCAGAGAACCAAACATGCATCTCTCAGCAACCTGTGACAACACACTCTCTGTGGACATTGGCTTTTACTTACTGTCCCTCACTTCTCAGAGGTCAATGTATGTGTGCATGTGTGTTGCGGTGCCTCCCTTTGTAGGGGTCGATGCACTGTATATGAACACGTGCATGTCTTGATGTGCCTCCTTTCCCAGAGGTCAATGTAGGAGTGTATGTGTGTATGCATGCGGCATTCTCACATGTCCGAGTCGCACGGAGGTTCCCATTGCCCCCTCTAACAGGTGTCCCCATAATCACCAGGACCCGCTACCCCCATCCCCGCCCGCACTCCCATCCACCAATCCACCCCAAAGTTAACAAGTATAAAAGTTAATGGGGCCTTTCAATTAAAACCAAAAGACTTCAGAGCAGAGGGGGCCTCTGTGTGGAAAAAAAATGAAACCCATGGCCACGGTGGCTCCCACAGAGAAAAATCAGGTCAGCGATAATTGCTTTTAATTACACTGACCATCCCATCCCATCCCATCCCCATGGATGGTGAAATTGCATTCCTGCGAGAGGGCCAGTGAGTGTGTGAGTGTGCGAGTGAGTGAGGCGGGCTCTAGAATGGTCCTTCTGTGCAGGTCAGTGCTGATAGAGGCCGCCGAGGGAAGTAGAAGAAGAGTGCTTTGTCTCGCACCTCACCTCGCACAAATAATAATGATGGGCCCCGGAACGCATCTGTCTCAACCAATCCCCTGCAGCCCATATCCAGCCCTGAGCGAACAGAGCTCTTTGCACAATTATAGCCACAATAGCTGCCTAATTACTCTGTAAGGGGGGAGAGGAGGGTATAGGGTGGGCAGGGGTAAGGTTTGGGGGAACCCAGTTCTCTCTCTCTCTCTCTCTGTCTCTCTCTCTCTCTCTCTCTCTCTCTCTCTCTCTCTCTGCTTGCCTGCATGCCTCTCTCAGGGAGCCTGGCTCAGCTACATGGGGACAGTGGCGCTAATGAGAGTTTGTCTAGTCCAGTCAGAACCATGGGACTCTAATAACTCTCTACTTGCACACTGCTTAGTGCGCTAACAAAGCACCAGCACAATGAACAATGGGGGGAATGAAGGCCTCTTGCCTGGGCCCTGATCAGTGTTGCCAGATGTACAGTACTGTAATTATTGTATTTGTACATTACTTTTATCCTCTGTACGATCAGAACACACGACGCACGATAATTTCAGCTAATTTAGTTGCTTTAAAACAACCATTTCGTTTGTGTACGATCATTTCCTCCCAAAAAACACAAAAAAGCGATAATTTTGAGGTTTTGTTAATAGTTCAACTTTTTTCCATCTGCCAACACTGGCCCTGGTGCACCCTCACCCAGGCCCTTACCCTCACCTCAGCCTCCCTCTGCCTGCACTACCGGCTGGCCTGCCTGCTGGCCACAGCTCAAGACTCAGGCCTGGACTTAACAATAGCGGCGAGATGGGCTGCTTCCAAACAAACTCCTCATTGAATGGGATAGATTGGTGATTGGTTGGCTGCCTGCCTGATTGCATCTTGATTGCAACTGCAATTGCCTGTGTGAGTTGTGTTTGTGTGATCGCCGGCATGGTCACTGACAACATTGTTTGTGAGCCATATGTAAAAGGCGGTTGAGGGAAGAAATGAAGTGGATGATTCACTCAGTACTCGCATAAAAAAAACACCCAACTTCTTCTGTGCCTCAATTCAGTTCAATTCAAACACACACTAGATTCTAGACAATGACATTGTTGCGGAATACCCCTGAACATTAGGTAAATAAGAATATTACTTAAAAATGTGAAAGTTAAATGAAGATTAATTAAGATTAATTGAAGATTAGGTAAATGAAGATTAATTGCTCCACTCACCTTTTATGTGACAGTTCTTTTACCTGTAACAAAAAAGCAAACATGTCATTAAGGGGGGAATTTCATGCCATAGGCCAGGCCTGCGGGAGCTAAGCCTTGAACCGTGCTCCCTCGTACACAAGAACACATACTTCAGGCTTCCCCCTCAGGGCCCTCAAATGCTTTACAGTGACCCAAAACAAGATCAATGTCACACACATTCATCTTCCAATTGGGAAAAATTTAACAGCCTGTAATTGTGTGTGTTTAAGGTCCTCTGGAAGCCTCTCACATCACTGGGGATGTCAGATAGTATATCTCAAGGGTCCCGGTGAATACGTGCTCCAGTGAACTCACAGAGGCATTGAGTGCCCCCTCACCCCCCCTTTATCCTTTTGATGGGCCACTGACCCTGGCATTATGTGGTGCCTGCCGGCCGCACGGGGGGGAGAGAGTGGGGCCCGGTCGCCAAGAGTCTCTCGGAGAGACCTCGGCAGGCACAGGGTGGGCTCAGCCAGAAGCTGTCAGTGTATGTAACTGCTGATTCACTTGCTGTCAAAAGCGCTCATTGTGAAGGCCCCCAGCAGGAGGCTGAAGAGCGGCCACAATTGGAAAGGAATGTGGTGGCATCTGCCACAATTCAAGAATATTGGTCTTTAAAAATCCAAGCTGGGTAGGACAGAACATTTAAAAAAAAATCTATAGCAGGGGTATCATTTATGTCATCTGTTCTGTGAACAGTTGCTTTGGGTACTAATTGGTCATTTGTTTTTTTGTTTTGTTTGTTTTTTCCTTCTTCTTCAGAGGAACAGGAAGTGTCCCTCACCAGTACAGAAAAGCCCCACCCCAAACAAAACACCTGTTGCACGCCACTGAAATACTGTACTAATGGGAGATGTGATTGGTGCGAGTTATTTTCTATAGCCTACCTGTTCGGCTTCACTGGTGCCTCCTTCAATGCTGCTGTTGTCATATTCCCCTTCGCACGGAGCCTCTTGGCTTTTGCAAATGACACCATTGTCCAAAGTCTTTGATCTAAGTGATCTCGGTTTCCCACGGTTCGCTAAAGGGTACGGGTGACAGACCTGCTGCTCCTGGCCCTCCGTGGGGAGCGATATGCTGGCCGCCAGAGGGGACTTCTGCCGGTTCAATGGGGACAGGGGACTCCGCACTAACATGTCATAGGGGCCACAATCCTCCAGTGGACCGGAAATGTCCATCCGCCTGGTGCTTCGCATCCTTCTCAGCGTAGGAGATGTGGAGATCCTAGCCGGAGCCTGTCTGTCAAACTGAAAGAGTGGGGTGGGCATATTAGAGTAGTCCTTCAAGGAGGAATGGCGCAGTCTTGAATGGGTTCGGTCTAAGTCCATACGCAGGATGAAAGGGTGGCTGGTCTGCGTTTGCTGATCCACAAACGTCCCCGGCTCCGTCTGCGTCTCTGCGCTGGTCCATTTTGGGGACTCATCCTCGCGCCATTCTATGTAACTCCAATCAAACGTCTTCTCGTTTACGTCCTTGCCGTTTTCCTTGATTATCTCTGCTTCTATCAGCCCAGACATCTTGAGTTAAAGATCATTGTATCCGAGACCAGAAAGCAGATGTGCTGCAGCTCGTCAAACTGCAAAGGACCGACCTGACTTTTCCCGGGGATTGTTATGGTTGAAGTCTGGCGATGGCATGATCACGACACACTGAAATGAGAACAGGTTGAAAGTCGTGAACAACTCCCGCGAACTCTGCTGAGCTGTGTTAGTAGGCTAACATCACCATGCGTTTAGTTTGACTGTACAAACGAATAAATAGCAACCGTTGTAATATGAAGATACCACCATCCAAATTCCCTGGTGCACCGAGTTCCCCTTGTCTGTGTCACCATTGTTCCCTGGGACACCCTGCAATTGTACCATGCAGGTTTTCTTTATAGGCCTACCTCAAAGAGTTTCGGCAACAGGCTGTTATAAACCAATTGTTCAAGACAAATTACTGACGGAGTAGCTAACTAAAATATTGTAACATTGTAATAAGTAATTATTTTAGTCACATCGTGCCTGCTTTGGAAGAGACAAAGGACAGGTCACGGCGAAGACTGCATTATCAAAGTGGATTAGCCCCCCTTTTAACACTAAACCACACACCACATAAAACAAAACATTACATTTTTAACATTAAAGCGTGAAAAAAACAGGGGCCAAAATGCTCTTGTATTTAGATGCAGTGCGCTACCCATGTTGTGTAAATGACGGAACTTGTTACATTGGCATATAATAGTCAGTTTATAATAGGCTAGTCAGTAACTCAGCCTTCACTTTGCCCGTACTTACATATCAAGGACTTCTCTCCGTTACCAGTCCTCACACGGTAAGCGCCACAACCGAGGACACCGACGGCCACTGTTTGTGCGGTTTGAGTGGGTAGTCGTCCGACACAGTTAGAGAAGTTTTGTGAGCTTCCATGGACACAACGTTGAGCCCTCACGCAGCGACGCTCCAAGAGGACTGTGGCCGCCTATGCCAAACGCTCATGATGTATTGCCAACTCTTACCACTGTCTGCGTAAATGGTTTACAAAATTAAACGCAGTCTTAAACGACGTACCTATGTTGAGAGCATAGGATGTGCACATGAATGACCAAGCCTAGCCCCAAGTTTGTTGACGACAGTGACTGGAAATAAGAGAGGGTGGAGCGTAACAGTGCCACTGTGTGCTAAATAGCCAGTGAACTGAGGTGCAAGGTGTATGCATAACAGTGCACCATCCTCCCTCAGTCTGTCTGTGTGTGTGTGTGTGTGTGTGTGTGTGTGTGTGTGTGTGTGTGTGTGTGTGTGTGTGTGTGTGTGTGTCTGTGTCTGTGTCTGTGTCTGTGTCTGTGTTTCTGTGTTTCTGTGTGTCTGTGCCTGTTTCTGAGTGAGAGTGAGAGAAAGAGAAAAAAACAGAGGAGTACAAAGTATCAGAGTATCGGGCTACCTCATGCGTTAAGTGGTTACTTGTGATACTGTAATGATATGGTAGTGACGTTGAAAGATCAGTTACCTTGTCAAAAACAGACAGCTTTCTCCAGTAGCTGGACAAGTTTCTTTGAAAATATCGCGCGTGCGCTTCTATTCAGCATACACTAGATGGCAGTGTAAGAAAAGGTTTGGCAGAGCTGCGGCTCTGGGGTTTGGTAGTTGGAACTGGAAGGCAATACCTACCACAGCCCTTTCCTTATATAAAAAAAAAATCTGTGGTAATACCACACGAGGGCCCATGCGAAGCCATCGGAAAATGTTTATTGACATAATAACTTAAACATGTCGTTTGTTATTTGTATAGCACAATCCATACAAAGCGATCAGAAATGTGCTTAACAGTGTGATGAGAAAAAAAGACATTGCAAAGGTAACCTGTAGCCTATAAGGTAGGCAGATACGTAGGTTAAAGGTTAAAAATCATGGAATAGAGTCAGGAACAGCTTGATGAGAAAAAAAACATAGTAGCCTCATGATTATATTCTATTTTTTCATTACAGTGACATAAACATTCAGTAGCGGTACAATATTAGCTGCACTACAACGAGAACTAAAATCATTTCACTTTCTGAAATTTGGATTAAGCATGTATGCATACATCTTCTTTCTCACTGGAGAACAGACTTCTCGTGATCGTGCCGCTCTTGCAGGAGAGTGGCTGTCCACACGGTGGACTGATCATCAAAGTGCTTCACGGGGTCTACTCTGCAGGGACTACTTCACTCAGGAAGCTGAGATAGATTACTTGGCATATTGGGCAAGATCGCTGGCCGTGGTGCTGAAGTACTGCCACGGCCTAGAAATGTATATGCAGAGAGCTCGGGAGTAAGGGATGCCACTGAGAGCTCGGGCAGTATCTGCGCCCGCAGATATGTGTGAACTCCCCGATATGTGGACACCCCCCGGCAGATGATGGTTGGAGAGCAATTGAGCGTGGTGAACTGGAAGGAAGCTAGGGCAAAACACCGGCATCTTCGTTCTCGCTGGAGAACGGACTTCACATGATCGTGTGGCTGTCCACGCGGTGGAGGCTCGCAATAAGAGTATGCTCAGACTGGCCACCAGCATCTCCACTGACATCACGCACATTCTACACCAAGAATATATATGAGGCCTAAGGGGCGATGGTGGTATAGGTGGTACAGGAGCTGTTGGGTAACCAGAAGGTTGCAGATTCGAGTCCCGTGCTGCCTGACCCCATTGATGTGTCCTTGCTGTTAAGAATTGTGAGCCTGGCTGAGCCCCCTGAGCCCTCAACAGTCAGGCCTCTCCTCACTGTCCTTAGCAAGCTGCCCGTTGCTGGTGGGCTACCTGTCTCCCCTCTCCCTCTACTGCTCTGCCCTCTCTGCTTGACCTGTACACCGGTGATTTTCCGCTCCTGGCCCTTGACTGTGTTGCTAGGGGCCCCCGGCAACAGGCACACCCCCTGGCTTGGCCTCCTGCTGTGCTGCTGTGTGTATATAGGGCCAGGACAGAGGTCAGGCCTCAGACCACTGTTCGGACGGGGAATCTGTGCATGGGACCCAAATCTTCTCTTCTCTTCTCTTTGACGTATCAGGGTCCCAGCGTCTTTTCATGTAGCCTACTCTTTGCTTGCTGTGCGTCTCTGACTTTGCTTAAGATGGCTGCTTGTAGGCACCTTCATGTTCCCCCTCCCCCTTGGTAAGATAGCTGCTGTAGGCAGCTATCCTCAGTTTCCTCATTGTATATATTGTATATTGTATTGGATATAGTATTATGTGTATTTTCAATTATGTTTATTTGCTTATGTCTTGTTTTGTATTTTCTATTTTCTATAGTAAAACCACGGTTTTCACGGTTTGCATTCCCATCTGTGTGTGTCTGACTTCATTGGACATCTTCATACTGTTCTGGCCGGACAGCCTGTGGCGTTTGTTGTATACCTGATCCAGCCCCTTCAATACAGTCCTTTTTTCAGGTGCATCACGCAGCACCATTTTTTTACACTTGCGATACTTAACCCCAGGTTGCTCCTGGTGGCAGGGTGGGACCCTGCGTGGCAGTCACTGCCACCGGTGTGTGAGTGTGAGTGTGAGTGTGAGTGTGAATAGGTGAATGTGAGGCATACAATTAATGCTCAGTGGAAAGGAACTATATAAATGCAGTCCATTTACCATTTTCTTACCCTGAAGCAGGTGTTTCTGAGTTCCCTTCTTCGTGAACTTTGAACATTCCTTCATACATAAATCAAGTCTTCTGTTGAATCTGCAGTCTTAAGACTGTATGTAGTGTACTCACTCCATGGAGAAAATATTCCCTTACGAAAATCGGTAAACCATGTGTAGTAGCTTTTTCTAATTTCCTTTGTTTCCTGTTGACTACTACTGGTGACTGAGTTGGATTTTGGCTTGACGCGTGCAGGTGAATGATGAGGAGAAGTTGTTCCAGTTTGTCCATTTAATTCAGAAAATGTTGGTTGTTTACAAATAACTTAAACTTAAGAAAAAAATAAAGACAATAAACTGAGAGTATGTGAGTATAACCTATTCAGCCCATTACAGCCCGCATGGTCAAAGGACTGTTTGCCCTCTCAGCCACACCACAGTGGGTTTACATACAGTGTTGAATCTCGCCCTCCAACCCGTGCCTGCAGTTCACCTAGGGAGCGCTGTCGAGACAGCAGAGCTCATAAGGCTGGCGCTAATAACTGACAATTGTGCTCGCTGTCGGCTGAAACTTGACAATATTACTGTAAGTTCTGAGAAACCAATGTGGATTTCAATGAAATGTACAATAACCTGGGAGTTATATGCCTTCTGATTTCCTACAGCTTTGGCATTTACGAGTCAGGCTCCGCTAGCATCTTGCTAACAAAATTGCTTTACGGCCGTCGTGATCACAAAAATGCCGCCGGCCGACCAATCCAAATGCAGTGTGTGAAGCCACTCGTGACGTCATATTGACAATAAAGACGTATTTTACAAAGATCCAGCAAGTTTAAAGATCGCCTCTCAACGTTATTTCATTAATACTGCCGTGTTCCCCAATGTTATTGAATGTGTTACGCGTTGGTCCTGTTTTAAAAAACGCGCTGGTTGCTTTGTTTCAAGACGTTTTTGCAAGCTGGCAAGGTGGCTTGTGGAGAAACGAGAGAGTGTTCCGTGTTTCTCGTGGAAATGCGTCTCTGATTGGCTCACTCCTCCTGCTCTCGAAGAAACGCGTCTCTGATTGGCTCAGTCCTCCAGTTCTCGGAGAGAATGTAATGGCAAACAGAGTCGCCACTTCCCCTGGTGGTACTGCACTATAGGGGCGCCAGTGGAGGCGTGCAGGCTCCATTCAGGGCTGTGCTCTTTCGACAGCGACCCCTAGGCTTGCTGCAGGCACGGAGCAACCAGAGTGAGTTGGCTTTATGTATGAGGCTTTGTGCTGTGTGTGTACCTGAGAGTAGCAATCAGCTGATAGCTAAGCTAAGCTATGTTTCGGGCCACCAGACGTTGCTTGTTTTGAAAACAAGCAGAAAAAAATTACTCGACATGTTTTTAGATAAATGGGTCGATATAAACCTTTGTGGGCAACGCCTTCTTTCGACGTGACGAAACACAGAAAGGCTTTCGTGATTCGCTCGTTTCTCTGCATTATTTATGTAAATTGGGAAACACCGGGAAACACAGCCAGGAGAGTTGACACACCGCTATGAGAGCCTTGCAAGTGAGTTTAACTTGGGGTGACCGTCCGATCTTCGAAAGGAGTGAGTAAAACTGAGTTTTATCGGAAGTTGGCCTTTAAACATTCAAACTAAGTGCTGTTTGAAAGGATAATCTATCCTGCCTTTTGGAAAAATAAAATGAAACGATGATACCAATTCTCTCCCAAAGCAATGGCAGCATCGTGGTTGAGCTCCATGGGACCCCATTCATTTCAACAGCCTCTGCGCTCCTTGGCGCTCCTCTGCGCTGTCTGGATGGCGCCACTTAGTGGACAGTACCACCCGGAAAAAGTCGCGAGATTCCTCTCTCGTACTACCCATAAACACTCTCTGGCCACACTGGATGCTGTGACCTTTGCCCTTTAAGGCCTTCTCCTTGGACTCCACCTCCAGCTGGGCTCCAGTACCCCAGTCTCCCTCTAGATGGGGTCAGACACACCTGTGGCCAAGATCACTCTCACTCATTCACTCACTCACCCAGACATACACTAATACAAAAGACCTAAAAAGGGAAATGGTGAGAATCAACAAAAAGCTCATTTTGGCTCCTAAACCATGATTTAATGTTTTTTTGAGCATGGTTCGGCACGTTTTTTGGTTTGACCATGGTTCAACTATAAAATTAACCATGCCATTTTTTTTTTATCCAAAGCGCATATTGGTGATAATCCTTGAGCAATGTGGGCTTAGGTGCATTGCTCAAGGCAAGGGCACTTCAGCCATGGATGGAGGTGTAGGGAGAGATGAGGCTGGGATTCAAATCTGCAACTCTGTGATCTTCAGTCCAACTGTCTAACCATTACACCACGACTGCAAACACGTTTTCATGTTTTTTTGGGAGACCATGAAACACTCCATGTTTTTTTTTAGCATGGTTTGTGACTACGGTTAAACCATAGACACAAACCATGCTGAAAAAAAGCCATGAAAACCATGAATAATCATGATCCATGGTTAGTCAAGAACCACGGTTTTCATGGTTACGAAAAAAAAACATGAATAAGATTTAGTAATACTATGGTTGGTTCAGAGTACTTTGAGAAACCATGGTCAACTTTCATAAGGGTTTCCCATGTTACCTGTATGTATATACATACGTATGTACGTGAATATTTCAATAAACACACAAGTTATTTTCAAAATTTGCATAAAATAAGTTCACGGCATCTGTGAATCTTTTCAAAAACTCATTACTGATGTGCACTGTATGTGTGTAGGCTATGTATGTATGCATGTATGTTGGCCTATGTATATGTACTGTACAGGTATGTGTGCATGTCAAAATGGACTGCGACAATCTTCCTGAACGTCTTTTCTCACCACCAGGCTGCACCTTTCTTTCTCTACACAGCCTTTTACCTATTTCAGTCATTTGTCACCCCCATGTGGCAACTAAAACATGGCAAATGGATGTTTGTAATAGCATTCAATTTCATACATTTTAGAACATGTAGGGGTGCATTTGATTCAGGTAAATTGGGCCATTTTTTGGCAAATTCAGAAAGAACATCAATAAATTACCATAACTTTAGTTTGATTGCATAAAGTCACGTATAATCTTCCATGTGATTAATGTAAAAAATCTATACATTTACAGTGGTATAAGTGACAGGTGTGCCTTCCTGTATGGAAAAAAAATGTGTTCAGGTAAAATGGGTCACCGATTAATTCCATAAAATACTATTTAACACAATATATATTCCCAAATATATATATTCCCAAAGAGATATCATACCTTCATTAAAAGGACTCCCCTGACACATTCCTCTTCAATAATGGTCACATTGTTTTGTGTGAAAATATGAATGGATATCCCCATTGAAAAAAAACGGCCTAATTTACCTGCAACGGGCGGCCCATTTTACCTTAGCATGTTCAGCTAAAATGGGCCGATGGTTTTTTAAAAATCTTTTAGGTATTTTAACATCCCAAAGTTACCACAACTACTGTATGTTTTACCAGATTAAAGGCACATATTCAAACATACAAACACATTAGTTTTCTAGTGTTTATCACATATGAAAACAGTATCATCCTTATTTTGTTAAGACGATTTCTTATTTTGGCAAGACTGAAAATTGACTTTCTTCCATCACTCTCCATATGAGGGTTCCCCTTGAACATCACAAAAGTATTATGATATTCAAATGAAACAAAAGCGAAACAAGTTTAATAATAGACAAATGAGGACCGAATTTCGCCAGCGGCAGCCAATCAAATCAACAACTGATAAATGATTAAATCGATTTGATTCGCAGCTACGACCTGTTGACTGCTGAGCTGTCAGACCATCAAAATGTGAGAGGGTCCAGGAGAATGGCAGCACCCTCTCTCCTATGGCTCCCTAATACAAGGATTATTGTTCCCCCCTCAGTATTGAGTCGTATGTCATTAAAAACTTTTATTAAAGCAGTTTCAGTATGTTTCTGTCAAAAACCTGACTGAAATTCATTACAAAAAGCCATTTGAATCTAAGTAGTCATTAATTGGGTTAAAGACTAGGCCTACTTTCTCGGGGCACTGTGGCGCAGCGTGCTATAAGCCCCCCACATTTGGGCTTGCATGCCCATCTACGTGGTCCCCGGTTCGAGTCCGGCCGGGGTCATTTCCCGATCCTCCCCTGTCTCTCTGTCCCATTCGCTTCCTGTCAAATAAAGGCATAAAAGCCCCTAAAATTATATTAATTAATGAATAAATACTACTTTCTCAATAATCGTACCCATAAAAGGAAGATTTGAAATGGGCCTATAGTTTTTAAGCACACAGGATTCTAAATTTCTCTTTTTCAGGAGAGCTTTTATGACTGCAGATGACAATCTGTATGAGCTCAGATGCTACACAGCTGAGAACGCTTAAAAAAAAAACTAGTAGGCAGTGTGTCAAGACAGCAAGTATAGATGACTTGAGTTTTGACACTGTTTCATTATGAGTGGGAAAATTGCACTTTTCATACATGAAAAAGGGGATCTTTCCACCATTTTGAATTTCCAGAAATAGGCCTTTTAAACTGCAAAACTTACTGTACTTTTGTCACTGTACTTTCGTCATACTAGTAAATATAATTAGTTCATTATTTAGTTGAAGATCAAATGAGCAGCATAGTTGCAATACCTACTCTGACCACCATCCTACACAGTGCACCTTTAACCTGTCCCCAGAATTACTAAACTGACTCTCACCAGCTGGTACGTTTTGTCTTCTTCCTCACGATACCATCTGGGAACCCTCCACAACCATCATGTTTTCGAATCATGCTCCTTATCAAAAATCCTTGCATGTACAACCTGTCCTCGCCTTTACTGACGTGCCACTTCACTTCAGCCACTCCCATTGGACTCTACCCATGATGCAGGTGAGGATGACAGGTGGAAGAAGAGCCATAACGCCACCCATCTATGGAAATTCCCTTCCAGCAATCCTGATTGACCAATTCATTCAGCAATATTTCTGATATTTCTGAAAACGGAATGCCCTCACCCTTTAAATATTTAAAGTGTTGAACTTCATTGGCCTACAGTAAGTAATGAATGAGGCCTATTAGTATCAAGCTGTGTAAGACTCTTGTTGAAGCAAGGATATTAACTGAGTTCACCTATTTTAAGGTGACAGCTGATGTTACTTTGAGAAGAAATTGTGTTTATAAGAGGCTTTGGTCAATCTGTAATGGTAGCAAGCTATTTAGGTGGTAATAATGGGGGTTATGGTGTGTGATGTTGGGAATGGGGAAGGAGAGGTCAATGTGTTGAATGCAAGGATCACCATACAGTTTATTCAAAAAAGGTTGAGAACCAATGGGCCTCTCACTATGGGGGATAATAAGTTGGGCCATGAATCCGGCCTGGCTCAGTCACTGTGTAGTTCTCAACCTGTGTAGCAACACACTGGAATGGGTTTAGCACGGTGACAACGCAGTTTGAACGCCAACCGCTGGTTCAACAACTTTGCCTATGATGCAAGGCCAGGCTATTGGCCTACACTCTCCACTACTGGCCTGGTAAAGTAAGATGACCCAAAACAAAATGTATCTGGGCCTGCTTTACAACTAAAAACATGCGTATCATGTCTGTCTGCATAGTAAAATGGCAAAAGGTCAGTAAAAGAAACCATCAACACATAATAATCCACGTTACACAGCAGGGCGTTGAAGCTGTAAGTTACAACTTCAAGTAGGACCTAAAATGACACTCGCGCACGGGTACGATTCACTATAACTAGTTGAACAGCATTAGGCCTACTGAAATGTTTGTTATAGACTTGGCCAATCCAAAATGTTAAGAGACCAAACTCGAGGTTATTGGGGTCCCTCTCTCTGCCTCTGACACTTGCATGCCACAGCAAGAGAAGCGTGACTTCCTTCATCTTGCTGGATAGGCAGGCTCGGCACTTCGCTGCGAGGTAGTCTCCTCCCCCATTAGTGGATGAGAAAGAGAGAAAAGTGCTTGTTTGTCTCACAGGAAGAAGTTGAAAACATGAGCCAAACCGACAGATAGCAGGCAGACAACAGCGCCATTCGAGTTTTTTCTTTTTTACTTTTGTCTCGCTTTCAAAGTTTACCAGAAAAAAATGCATTCCTGCTGTTGACATTTAGGAGAAATGAAATGACGTTGAGCGAAGGACTGGAGACATCTGTAACTCTACAGTATCAGTAATTTTGAGCTCACTCAAGCTATTTAGGAGTGTATGTGAAAATCACTGCATGCGCTTCCTTTGGACTCCAGGAGTTCTCGCCGAATTTGGAAAAACATGTCAGATCACAGGTCCAGCTTTCTTCACATTGGAGACATAGTTTCCCTCTACGCGGAAGGCACTGTCAATGGCTTTATCAGCACACTGGGGTATGTTACTCTCCTTTGAACTTCTGTCACCCTCTCGTTTTGATTTTAATTTTGAATCACCAGGTTCATTGGACAGTGGCTCAACTTAAGCCCAGTCCGTTGGCGTGGTAATTGCGATGAAACCGCAGGAAACATTTCCCTCGCTGTCACCGACACCTCTGATACAGAGTTACTGAATAAGGAAGTGATATGGGGCCGTTGTAGTGAGAAGGCCTGTCTGATTGCGGTGCGGGAAACCTTGTTTCGGCCCAGTGCCACAACCATGCAAATATGTAGCAGGAATGCAAAGCTGTGCTAACTGATCATAGCTCGTTGCTTTCGTTGAACTTCTTTACGATACATTTGCGCATAGAATCAACCAGTTGTTTTTAACTTAGCTTAAACTTTAGAGAATCTAGCCTACCCGTTGGATTGTATCCACGCTGTCAGCACTATCTGTGCACACTTGTGGTGGTGGACAAGAAACACAATTTAAGATGATGATGAATGAAATGCAATCACACATTGCCTTTCATTTAATAGGCCTACCGAAATGATCTCATCCTCAACTTTCAATGGAATATCCCATCCATGCATGCCACATGTCTTACTAGACCAAGTGCCTTTCCACCCATCCCTGACTGACCCTTGTATCTTGTAATTTCATTTTTAATAGCCTACCACAAACTATGTGACACAAACCATTTGTCATATGGAATATATTGTTAGATGTTACATTTGACCATACATATGACCCCATATGAGGCCTATGCTGCTCCCAGAAGTTGGTGCACGGTACAGTGACATGCTGACCAATTATTTCTCTGTTCACTGCTTTACTAGTCCCGTGAGCTTCTTCATGAGAGAGAGAGAGAGAGAGAGAGAGAGAGAGAGAGAGAGAGAGAGAGAGAGAGAGAGAGAGAGAGAGAGAGAGAGAGAGAGAGAGAGAGAGAGAGAGAGAGAGAGAGAGAGAGAGAGACTACATGCCCTTTGGCCCACCGAAGAGTATTCATGTGTAAGGAGACCAAGCAGGTCTGAGGAGTGACTGGGTCACGCCCACCTTTCTCTCTCCTTAGAAGAGTTCCTGGAGTAAGCATTGATGAGGAATCGAGAGGACATTTTGAATCTGTTTAAGTGTAGGGCACAGTAGTTGGTCTTGCTGTTCCAGGCCAAGCTCCAAAGATCAAATGATTGAGGTTGAGGTCATCTGTATGCAATTAGTCCGAGGTATGACATCGCACCACCAGAGTTATGGTCTTTGTATGTAATGATGAGATGCCATCATCATACTTGTCCAACATCTGTACAGACTGACAGTTCTTTGATTTAGTGTGTGTGAGTCTGACACTGTGGGCCTATACCAGGCTGAGGATTCTGCGATGCTGCAGGGTATAAAGGATGTTCTTTCATCTAATATTGATAAGCTCTTGACTTGTACCTGTTGTTCGTGATATAATGGAATTCCTCAGCTGTGTAGATATTTGGCACAGGGTTTTCAGAAACCAACACTTGTTCTGGTTTTGCCCATTAGGAGCCACTTACTGTATGTATTTTGTCCTTGTCCTGTTCCTTGCCATGCCATTTCCATAACATCCCCTCAGGTGTTGGACCTGGCAAGGAGCACTCATGGTGGACGTGGATGTAAATGGCTGTTTATGTAGGCTGGGTTGCCATATGGCACCATTAATTCAATAGATCTTCTACGTAGACAATATGTGCGTGTGCATGCCTTCAATAAATCGTATGGAAAGTGTGTGTATATGTGAGAGAGAGCGGGAGAGTGATCAAATACAGTCTTGATTTACATCCATAAATCCTGTCACATCAGTATGATCAGCAGTGTGTTATGATGCACTAATAGCCAGTGGCAGTTTTAGGAAATCTGAGGCCCTGGGCAAAGAACAATTTTGGATGGATGGATGATGTATAAATGCAGGAAAATGAATACCGTAATGCAGCGACGAGGCCCCTGAATGGCCGAGGCCCTGGGCAATTGCCCGACCTGGCTCAATGTAAAAACCGCCTGTTGCTCCTGCTTGACCTGTGCATGACTTGGGCTTTCGCCTCTCCCCTCGCCTCTGTCACCCAGTAATAGAGCTATAATTAGCATGTTTACATCCTGCACACTCAATTTGGGCCGTGCGCAGGTGGTTCATGTTTAACTCTGGTTAGAGATTGCTGCGTTTGAAGTGATGTGTAGACCTGACTGGCTTGAGATGCCTTCTGGCAATTTGACCTGAGGGCTGCGTGAAGTGAATGGGGTTTCTTATGCGTGAGGTGGACGGGCCAGTTTGGTAAGCGTGCTGGAGAGAGTGGCGTCTCCTCTTTTTCTCTGGCCTGGCGGTATAGCCGGATATGTTTTTGAATTAATTTCACTTAATTTTGCATCTTTATTAAAAAGCCTACAAGTGATGCATTTAGGCATGTAAAAATGGTCAAGATGAACTGATGCATGTCAAACTAAGCATCAGTGTTAAAGGTACCGTAGCCCAGCAGTCTTAGAGCAGTTGTTGAGCTCTCAGGAAGACACAAACACGTTCTCAGATGATGGGTTGTTTATTTTTCTTGAAACCCAAAGAAGGCCATGAGGCATCACTCAAACCAAAAAGGTAAACACTAACTAAACTAGAAAGAAAAGGGCTTTAAAAACATGTATAAACAAAAATGGTATGATAACCAAAACAAAAAAAGATAATGACTAAATGCAGTCAAGAGGCGGAAATGAACAAAGCTAACATCAGCCAATCAAGTCCAAAACCTCTGGGTGAGAGCTCAAGACACATGTCTTATCATCAGCAGCCGTCCCCACAGACTGAAACAGTCACGTGACAGGAATTGGAGAAACACAATCATGTCAACATGAAATGAATACATAAATGTTTTAAAACACCATTGCTGATATTTGACCACGCAAATATAAATGTTACAGCCTAATTATACATTTTAAAATGCTCATACCGTCCACTTCCTGTAAACTGGAGGAAGGGAGGACTTTTATTCTGAACATGAAGCAGTCCAGACTCTTTTAGATGACGGACCAGGTGCTACAGAGATGGTAAGGTGGAAATGTTTGGTCTTGCACATAAATGGTTTTAAACTTGAAGCTTAATAAACTCTTTTGTACTTCGTGTGGTCATTTTAACTAGAGACAAAATGGGATGAAGTTATGAAATGTTTTTAACTGGAAGAGGTTGTAATAATGGTGATGATGCTAGCATTTGTAAAACTCCCAGTAATGTTTAATGTTTTAACGCGCGCTTAGAACACTACAGGAGAACAATGGCAGAAGTGAGTGGTAAATGGAATGTTGTGGAGAGCCTAATGCAAACTCCAAACATGAGAAAACACTGAAAGCAAACAATTGTCCAAAGTGTACATAAAATGTTCATGGCAAGAGTCTCAATAATTAGCAGCACCTGGCTGCAGTGATGGTGCATGCTTGCCCCGTCACAATCAGAATAGGCAAGAAAGGTGATTTAAGCGACTTTGATATGGCATGGTTGTTCGTGCCAGATGGGCTTGGTTTGTGTATTTCAGAAATTACTGAACTTCTGGGATATTCACGCACAACCATCTCCAGGGTTTACGGAATGACAAGAAGAAATATACAGTGAGAGGCATTTCTGTGGGCGAAAATGCCTTGTTGATGCCAGAGGTCAGAGGAAAAGTGTGTGTGTGTGTGTGTGTGTGCGCGCTCGCGCATGAGTGATTGAGTGAAAGTAGGAGCGAGACA